>NC_058132.1:632874879-632927466 GCF_016433145.1 Gracilinanus agilis
GAAAGAAGGAAAGAAGGAAGGAAGGAAGGAAAAGATAAGAAGGGGAGGGAGGAAGGGAAGAAGGGAGGGAGGGGAAGATAAATGGGAGGAAGGAAGTGAAGGAAGGAAGGAAAAAGGAAAAGAAAGAATAGAGGGAAGGAAGGAAGGAAAAAAGGAAGGGAGGGAGGATAATAAGTTGATTTTATTAAATATTTATTATATTCCAGGCACTGGGCTGAGGACTTTAAAAATATGATTTTATTTGGGGAGTATGATTATGTTATTTGCTAATATGTTTGGAAAGTAACACACTGTTGAGCTATAACTCTTTCTGTAAAACACAAAAATGTAAGCTATGGAGAATAATGATAACCTCAAGCCTCTTAAAAAATTCAGAGGACTAATGTTCTATGAATATTCCTGGAAGTATATAATATTCTTGGCTCTTTATAGTTCACAAAGTATCATCTTAATTATGTAATGTGAAACACATAGACATTGGCAAGAGATAAATGAAAATTGAGTTAAAAAAAAAGTAGAGGACAAGGACAGTCCATAATGATTTTCTTTGGAAAAATTACAAATAAGTTGCACAAATTGTTTCTCTGTAATCCCTTTTCGATATGACTAGGTACATACATAAAATGACAAAATGCCTAGGATAATGCATTGGCTAGCAAAAATAAGACACTGAAGTAAATGGTATTGAAAGAGGAATTGGTAATGAGCTGGAAAATTAAGAATTTACAGGATATAAATCATGCCTTTTCTCAATGACCCTGAATTTATACACCTTTTGGAGAACAGTAAAGATCAAAGAAGAGCAAATATTCCAAAAAGGAATATTTGAAAGTACTATTTGAATCAGTCAGTGATGCAGATAGAGCTGTTACCCAGAAATCAGTTGAGATGTGCTCAGATGCCCACAGCACAGCAAGAAATATACTTATTAAAATAATAAAAGCAGGGAAGGGATATAGAAAAGCTATAGACTAGACTAGGGGTAGAATTTACATTTACTTTGATGTAAAATGATTCATAAAATTATAGAAGCATTTTTTTGGGAGGAAAACACTTGAGAGATCACCTAGTCCAAAAGATCTTTGCCATTTTTCTATACATAACAGACCTCTTTGGCAGATTGGTAAAGCCTCTAGACCCATTCTTAGAATTATACTTTTTTTTAAACCCGTAACTTCTGTGTATTGGCTCATAGATGGAAGAGTGGTAAGGGTGGGCAATGGGGGTCAAGTGACTTGCCCAGGGTCCCACAGCTGGGAAGTGTCTGAGGCCGGATTTGAACCTAGGACCTCCCGTCTCTAGGCCTGACTCTCTTTCCACTGAGCTACCCAGCTGCCCCTAGAATAATACTTTTTAAAACATGCAAAAAGTTATACAAAATTACAAAAAACAAAACACCAAACAATTACATCAAAATCAAGGTTTGTTTGGTATTTTTCCTAATCCAAATTCACTGACTCCCTGAAATCTATCTTCAGACCCCTTGGTAGTATATTGATCTCGAATGAAAAACTAATTATCTAAATTCAGTCCATTTACTGGCTACCATTTTAAATGTGAGAAAAAAGAGGGAGTGCATGAGTTCTGAAGTCCTGAATGTATAAATATAGGAATTCTTCTAGTGACAAATCCAGAAATCTTTTTAGAAAATGGAACTTTCTAGTCACTTATGGTGGTAGCAACAGGCATCATTTAGTGATCTACAATGTCAAGGTGTGTGGGGGGGGGGAGATAGACTTCAAAAGATAATAAATTGGGACAGAGATCACATAAGGGAAAGTCAAAGAAAGATTAGAGGTAAGCATGTTATACTTCATAATTTTTCTTTGATTGAATCTTCTTTCTTTTTTCTTTCACTTAAAATAATTTCTTTAATATCAACAGAAGTTCTCTCTCCTTCCCAAAGACAATTATTCTCAAAGCATATTCCAAAACCTCTTGACTTATTTTTTAATTTTCTAGTGCACCTTGGAATGATCATGTCATGTCTAAGTCAGCCCAGAGTCAGTTCTCTCATTTACTTCTAAATACACATATAATAAAGTTATATAGAATGTCCATATTATTGGTGTTAGATATGTTTAGTGTATTAAGTATCAGTAATATTTGATTATCTCTCTATAGTCCTACTGTAATAACATGAACATGATCCCAGTTTCTCCAAGGCTATGCCAATGGAACACAGACTCTGGAAGGTCCTTTGAAACTAGTAAAATTTTATATATTTGTCTGCTGAATGAATGGATATCCACTCTCTGTGGACCAGCATAGACATATTTGGAGAAGCTTATTACCAAGATAGCCATAAAGAAATACATTTTTCAGACATAAAAATAATGAGATTTTATCTATTTAGGAAGAGAGGGTACCCACACTAAACAAAGTATAAAATTGTTACATATTGACGTTTTAGTGACCCAGAAAACCTAGTAGTTTCCATAGGTCACAAAGATCAGTGGGGATTAAAGTTGGACTATTTCTGTATTGTGGCTCAGAATTATCCTTATGCTTCAATGTGTCCTTATGTGCCACATATCTGTGAAAGTGCTGTATTTAAAAAAAAAGTTACTTATACACTCTAGGGTTTTCCCAGTCAAATTTCAATAAATAATACTCGATCTTTGTGACAAAATTGAAAAACTATCACATCATTGACTAGCAATTATCATTAGTATTAAAAGCAGCATTAATAGCAATTATTTACATGGGTCTTTGAAGTTTACAAAGTTTTCTGCATAAGTTATCTAATTTGATTTTCAGAACAAGCCAATGAGGTCGGTACTATTTATTAATCACATTTTACAGATGAGGAATCAGAGGCTGATAGAAGTTAAGTGATTTGCCATAGGTGATACTACTAGTGACTTGTCTGATTCAAGAGTCAAATTCAGGTGTCTTTGACTCAAAAGTCCAGCATTCTATCCTATTGAACCATCAGTTTGTCTAATGGTTACTTGTGATTGGTTGGGCTAATATTTTTAATGTCAATTAATCCTTTACTTAGTGCTTCCAACTGCTTAGTATATGATTTGCCTGTGAGAAGAGGATAATTTTTTTTCGACAGGGGAATCTCAGATCTTGTGAGTTAAAGGAGCAATTTATCTGAATACTCCATTGATTCAGATCACCAACATATCAATATGTTTAATTAGAAAGTTGTCTAGAACCTTGATATATTGATGGTTTGCCTATGACCACCTTTCAAGAACATATCAGAGGCAGAAGCTGGAATGGTGCTTGGCATTGGTGGGATGAGGAAGGATATGCCTAATGTGACATTGAAATGGCAGAATGGAATTCTAGCTGCAAGAGAGGGGGTCAAGCCACAGCTCAGAATTCCAGGGGAAACCCTGAGAACTCTGGGTGAGGGGACAGTTTAAGGCAGTTAAGGGCAATTGATTCTTGGGGGTTGAAGTGAGCAGGTCACTCTGTTTGCTGATCCCAGATCTTGGGACTCTTGAGAGCTTTAGGCTTGAATGTATAGCCAAGGTCAGTTCTCTGCTGCCAACCTTGCTTTAGCATGACTAGACCTTCAAGCAAAATCACAACTATTACTATTTAGTTATTTAGATACTAGAAAATATTAATTATAGGCATTGAGGGCAAACTAGCTATAAAGGATACCTCTCCCTCCTGGGGGGAGGGGCTGCTTGGACCTAACAGTTTAGGGCTTCCCTGACCTTATTTTATCCTTGTTAAATCTCCCTTCCTTCCCTTCCCCACATATTGTTAAACCCTTCATCATTTGGGAGCTGTGCCTGGCTATTATTTAGGGAAATAATTACACCTCCTCAAGCTGAGTTCCTCCTGCTGTGTGGCCCAAAAGCCTGACCCTTCCTCTGTCCCTGAAAGCATCAAGATATCAAGTTTCTCCTATTTTCCCCTACTCAGACCTGTGGGGAAATAGTTTAGAGAAAGTTAACATCTTTAGGAGATCAACCTTACCTAGTTTCCTGATTGAGATCAGAAGATAACAGATCAACCTCCATTTTGTAACTGATTCCAAAATGTTTGGTGGGGAAATAAAGGAGTACTCAGCAAGGTTGTGCCCCTTCCTTTTCACTCAAGCCTGCTGAGAACCTGTGTGTGTGCTCTCCATATATCAAGGGACAATTAAGTCCTGATTGCTACAGATCACTGGCATTTTTACAACTTCCCACAAATATCATTGTTTAACAAATATAACACTAAGCATACAACATTATAAAGAAAAATAACTTTGAGAAACCTAATAAATTAGATCCATACAGTGACTGCCCATAATTCCTGAGGACCAAAGATCAAATATGAAACTCTTCTCCTAACAGAGAGGAGATATAATTAATACAGAGATGAAGACATGCATTCATAGACAAGGATAAGCCAAGTAAAGAGGCATTCATGACTTTTCTATTAGGACTCAGGCACTGTGCTAAGCTCTGAGAACATAAAGTCAAAGAAATCTCATTACTCACAGAGGTCAAAAATCTAATAATGGGAGAATTTATATTTCTTGACTGGATGATGGAATACGATTTTTTTTACTTTCTTTTTTCTTTTGAATTGAGGAAGCATTTTAGGAGGAAGAATCAATTCTCGTTAATTGAAAACAAGAGGGATCTATGGATATCAGACCCATAATCCCTATTCTAAAGAGAGGCCAAGTCCATTCTGCCCCTTACAAGCAAAGTTCAGAAGCTTCTATGTAGATATTAGGAATCTACACATGGCTAAGGGAAACCTGTGGAACATTTACAACTTTCCATAATTAAATCACAACGTGAGAGGTTCATGAGTGGTTAATGAAAAGTAGACTAAACTGACCATATATACCTATGACCTACCTGATGTGACTAGTAAATTTATCTTTAAGGTTTCATGCTTGAATTGTATTTCATTTGGACGCTTCATCTTCCTAAACCCATGAGATGTTTCAGTTGTTTTAACTGTAACTGTCCTAAAAAATGTAGGGTTTTGTTTTCTTTTGTTTTATATAGTTGGGCATATCACATTTTGCATTTACTTGGAAGATTTTAGAAAAAACCTGGGAATCCTGATTATCTTTTGATTTAATTTTATGCAGAAGGAAAGTGTTTGAATCAGAAGGACCAAGTTCAGATCCCACCTCTCTTTACTACTTAGTCAATAGTAAGGAAATAATTTTATCTCTTTGAGCCTTAGATTCCTCATCTGTTACAGAAGAGCCTCAAATTAAAGACCTCTAAGATGTATTGCCTTTCAACTCAAACCCCAATGGTTGGATTTAATTCCCCTACCCTTGTTGGAGAGAAGGTCGAATTTTCTGGGTAGGCAAGAAATGTCACACTTATTCTCCTGAGGTTAAAAATAAGTCTGGAATGTGCTGACTGAATAATTTTGAGATAACCTACTTAAAGAAAATAAAAACAATTATATA
This sequence comes from Gracilinanus agilis, assembly GCF_016433145.1. Lineage (NCBI taxonomy): Eukaryota > Metazoa > Chordata > Mammalia > Didelphimorphia > Didelphidae > Gracilinanus > Gracilinanus agilis. Next base: position 632,880,275 of record NC_058132.1, read on the forward strand.
AACTGACAGTAAACATAAAGTGTGAGTAAGCACTACAGCAGAGCTACTTTTGTTATGTGCTCATATACAGTCAAGCTTCAGTTAAATGGCATAATTAGGGGCTAGGATGCCCAGTTATTTGTCTCAGAATCAACATATCCAAAACTGATGTCATGATCCATCTTCAGTAGTCTTCTCCCTTCCCAAATCCTTTATTAATGCTGAAGGCATCACTATCCTCCCTTGCACTTAGGCTCACAGCTTCAGTTACATCCTCAATTTTTCTCTTACGCTTACTCAATCTATCCAAGTTGTCTAGTCTTTTTGATTTTTTTTTTTAATTTCTTGTTGGTTTATTCTTACCTTCACAATGTTTCTTTATACTCCTTTTCCCTCTTCTGACACTGATGCTACCTGGATGGAAGCTCTTATCACCTAATGTCTGGCCCATTATAATGACCTTCTGGTTAATCTTTTAGCTCTCTGATCATGATCCTCCATTCGGCTAATAAAGTGATCTTTCTAAAATGAATATTTGTCTCCCATTGTGACTTACAAAAATCTCAGTGATTATTCCTCCTAGGATCAAATATTCTGTTTGGATTTTGAAGCCCTCAACAACATTACCCTTTGCTACTTCTCCAATCTTCTTACATTTTTTCTCTTTTATTCCCACCACAGTCCAGACACATTGATCTTCTTGTTCTTCCTATGACATTGTCTCCTGACTGTTTGACTTTTACTGACTATATCCTATACCTTGTCCTGGACTTTGCCAGGTTCTTTTCCTCCTAATACGTCCTATTTAATGAACAGATCACTTGGGTCATTAAATCTGACTCTTCATTCTAAAATTGTAGCTGGTTACCAATTATCATTAACTGAAATATGGGACACCTCTATGACATGTCTCACAACTGTCACCTGCTCCATATTCCTATTATTAGCACCATAGTACTTCTTTATCATCTACCTCCTCTACCCTCTAGTTGGAGGGATGGAGCCCTAAATTCTACCAAAAGCTTTCCTTTATGGAAGGTAGGAATTGGACTTCTACCTCAACTGAAGCCCTGATTCCTCTAGTCACTAGAGCAATTCCCCTCCATACCTATTAATTTGTATTTATTTTGAATATATTTCAATATATTTTAAAATATAATATCATATGCCCAATGGAATGTAAGTTTCCTGAGGGAAAGCATTCTTTTCTTTATTGTCTTTGTAACCACAGTGACTCATCACCTTGTTTGGCACTTAATAAATACATAGAAAAATGGGGTGGTTACACAGTACGTACAGTGTCATTCCCAGTTAGGAAAACTCACGTTTCTGAGTTCAAATATGGCCTTAGACATTTACTAGCTGTGTGTCTCTGAGCAAGTCTCTTAACCTTTTTTGTTTTACTTTTCTCATCTGCAAAATGAGCCAGAGGAGGAAATGGCAAACCACTCCAGTATCTCTGCCAAGAAAACCCCCAAACTGGGTCAGCAGACCTTGAAGAAAGCTGAAAATGACTGAACAACAGTAACAACAAATGCTGGTTGATTGACTCATGCTAAATTTGGGTTAAAATACACAAAATTGTTCAAAAGCTTCACAGCTAGCTCATTTTGTTTTTCACTATCTTTATGCCACTATTGAGTGCTGATTCTAATTTTTAATGACCAAAGTCATTTCAGAAAATACATGTTGCTTAGTCAATTACATTTGCCCATAAAAATATTTTGCTTTCCAATTAGTATTAGGCCAGAGACTGGGGCATTCTACTTTCACTAAGAACCACTCAGGAAGCTAAATGCTTCAGAAGTCATACAGATGTAAATAAGAGCCATAAGCTCTGAAAATGTCATACCCTGAAGCCTCTTTGGTGAAAAACAGCAGCTTTGCCTCCAACTCATCTACCCCCCCCCACCTTCTCTGAATGTTAATAGAGTAATTACAAATGGAAATTTTTCCAGCCTCTAGCTTGCTGAGAAAACAATTCTCCATCACTAAAACTTACTAAGTTTGTGGGTTCAGCAAAGTCTAGCTATTACTCTAGGGGCATATGGAATAGAAATGTTTAGAGCTGCAAGAGACAATAAAGATCATTTCAGAGAGGGATTCTTAATCTGAGGTTCTTGAACTTGTTTTTTTGAGTTTGTTTTAACAATTGTATTTTGATAAAATTGGTTTCCTTTGCAATATTATGTACTTTATTTTATGCATTTAAAGATAATATTCTAAGGGTTCCACAAATTTGAATATACTATCAAAGATGTTCTAACACATAAAAGGAAAAGAACTTCTGATCAAATACAAGCCCCTAATTTTACAGAGAATTTGATCTAAAGAAGATAATAATAGTATTGACAAATAGCTTACATTTATAAAGATGTTTGTGGCTACAAAATTATATGAATATTGATAGCTAAATCTATGCTGATGTGCATATGAAAAATATCTATATGCAAGTCTACATATGAGTACTGACTGAAGAACATCCAGTAACTGGACAAGAGAGTTTCATCTAGACTTGGTTTTGGAAACAAAATTATACAGGAATGAGGACTTGTGGGTGAAAAACCTGAAGCAGCGTAGACAAAAGGAATTTTCTGGGAGTTTAGTTATAAAAGGGAAGAGTGAGATAGGAAAATGGTATAAATGTAGAGTAGTCACCTTACATAAGCGATGTTTTACTGTTTGTTTTCCAGAATCGTAGAGATCTAGGAATGTTTATAAGCCTCAGAGAAAGTGTCAATGGAAAATATTAAGGGACAAATGATAGACAGGCAATCTCCTGAAGAAGGAAGGACCATCTCTAGAGTGTGGCTTTATCAAGAAGGGCCAATCAATGTCAGACACTAGAGAAAAAGAAAAGTTAATGGGGGCTGTTGCTGAGAATAAAGGGGTTGATGTTTAGAAAAGTTTATATAGTTTATATAGTATGTTTATATAGTATGGATTATCACTGAACATAGAAAGAAAGATGAAAGTTGTTTGGTTTTTTTTTTAAACCCTTACTTTCTTTCTTGGAGTCAATAAAGTGTATTGGCTCCAAGGCAGAAGAGTGGTAAGGGCTAGGTAATGGGGGTCAAGTGACTTACATAGGGTCACACAGCTTGGAAGTGTCTGAGGCCAGATTTGAACCTAGGACCTCCCATCTCTAGGCCTGGCTCTCAATCCACTGAGCTACCCAGCTGCCCCTGCAAAGTTTTTTTAATGACTAGGAAACCAGAAATCAAACTCCTAGTCTGAAAGCCCCTGGAAAATGATTTTCTCTGATAGCAGTCAAATTTTTTGACCTTCCCACCCTTGTTGGAGGATGGATTGTACAAAGGAAGCATTCATTTTGCTAGGCTAAAAAATATCTTCATCAAGGTCTCAGTTCCTTTTTCTACCATTCTTCTGGCAAGGTCTTCAAAGCATAGTAGAGGTAAGAAAAGACCTACTTCTTAGACAAAGATCTGGCACACAAGGAATCATTTGTAAATATTTTGCAGCCAGGGTAGATAAACTCTTATTCCAATGACATAATCTCAATCTTGGAAAGATAGGGTCACAATATCTCAATGAGTGAACAGATGATATGAACAAGAGGACTACATTTTCAGAGCTTTAGTAATTCCTAAACTTCCGTGTTCTGAAGGTGTGTTGATCTCTCCTGAACCTCTATCTCCTGAATAACAGAGGAGAGAGTAGCTAGAAGATGTGGTTTCTGAAATCTAGAAAATGGTACAGAATAGGAGACATTGACAGGATAGTTTGATTGTAAAAACTGACTATCTAGTGAGGGAAAGAACATTTCTTAGGTAATGCTAGTCTTAAAGTTAATCTGAAATGGACATATTCAGGGATCCAGTCTATTAATGAGAGTAGGGATATTTTCTGAAGAGTATACCATTTAGTGAAACAATAATATTATAAATGTGTTTCCTGGCACTGGAAATTAAGCTTCAAGGAATTAAATCACAGTGTAGGTAGGCTTCATTATGATATTACTACTGTATGTTATTTGAACAGTATTCACCCCACGCGCAAGGAGTTTACTTTTTTTTATTAAGCCCCAAGTGTGCTTCTGTTTAAGGATGAAGACAAATGAGAAGACAGATTAATCTATGAGGAGGACTTCAGGATTCTGAAATAATTGGAACTTGCTGGAAAGAGAGGGGAATTGTGTTGATTATTCTGATAATGATATGAGTAGAGTATTTCTGTATTCTTCATCAGTTCCAGTGAATCTTTTACTATTCCTGAAGTTTCTTGTGGTAAAAATTGCCTCTCTTTATAGTAAGAAACACACATATACATATTTAATGACAATAGATATGTTTCTCTCTTTCTCTCTATATATATGTATATATATACATACATATACATATGTACATGTTTATATATATGTATATACACACAAGTATTTCAAAGCACAAATTGAAATATGCCAAACATTACAGAGAATGCTAAGGCATTCTTTGACTAGGTGTTATATGTGATATTTTAAAATTAAAATGAAGGAAGAAGATATGATGGATTGCATCTCCCTGAAATGACAATGTATTTTCTAATTATATAAGAACAAAATTGCCTTCGTAGATACATCCATCTTCCTTTGGGGATTTGATTCTAGTAACCTTACACAGCATTTTCTTCAGTCCTTGAAATTGATGGAGAGATTTTCAATAAAAGCATATCATAAATAAATAAAAGCCCAAGAAATTATTGTATGTATGCATTAGAAATTATAATATCCTGCTTACAATGTGTGTAGACAGATATTTCTATGTATATATTTATGGAAATATATACATATATGTATATGTTCTTCAAGTAATTACAAGCTAAAACTATGAGAATGTCTCTACTCAGACTTGAGCAAACATTTAAATGCCTAATATATATCTTATCACTAAGTTTGGAACTGAAGGGAGATACAAATTTAAATGTCTGGTCCTGCATTTTGGAGCTAGTAATTGAATGTGACATGGAATATATATATATATAAATACAAAAATTTGTGGTTTTTCTTGTTTCTTTAATTTATTTTTTATCATATATAACTCCTTCCATCCCACAAATAACATGTATAAAATATAGACTTACATGCTCAGAGATATTAAATGATTTTTCATGGTCATATAGCTAATTCATGGTCCACATGGACCACATACTGGTCTCCCTATATATATATTATTCCCTTACAGGCACAATACAATTCTCTGCCCCAATGGATCTGATTGTTCTACCCTCTTTGAGTCAATTTCAATGTGCAAAAAAATGAAGTATTACCTGTCTCCAACCTCTTTCACCCTTCCATTGTATTGGTCTTCTCTCTCCCTCCCCCTATGCACTTCTTTATGAAATATAAATTTGCCCCATTTTGTCTCTTTTCCCATTTCTCTTAGTATTATCCTCTTTTTTAATCCCTAGTTTAATATATATATATGTATATATGTATATTTTGACATTTCATCCTATACAATTTGTCACTCTTCCCTCTAAGTATACTTCTTATAGCTACCCTGGTGATAATAACAATTTTAGGAGTTATCAATGACATCTTCTCTTATAAGAATACAAATAATTTAAACTTATTGGGGCCCTTAAAAAGTCATTTTTCACCCTTTCTTAATTAACTTTTGGTGATTCTCTTGAATTCTGTGTTAGGGTATCTGATTTTCTGTTTAAGTCAGATCTTTTCTTCAGGAATACTTGGACATCTTCTATTTTATTAAATAGCCATACATTCCTCTGTAAGAACATAGTCAATTTTGCTGGGTAGTTGATTCTTGGTTGTAGACCCAGTTCCCTTGCTTTCCAGAATATCATATTCCATATCTTCAGTGTGGATGCAGCCAGGCTCTGTGTTATCCTAACTGTGGTTCAATGATATCTGAATGGTTTCTTCTTAGCAGTTTGCAGTATCTTTTCCTTCATCTGGTAGTTCTTGAATTTGGTTATAACATTTCTAGGCATTGTCAATTGGGGATTAAATTCAGGAGGTGATTTGTGGATTCTTTCAATCTCACTTTTCCCTCTTGCTCAAGAGTTTTGGGGCCAGTTTTCTTGGATAATTTCCTGTAGAATGATGTATAGAATTTTTCTTTTGTCATTATTTTTCAGTAGTCCAATAATTCTTACTTGCTGCCTTGTGAAGTCATTTGCTTCTAGTTGTTGAATGCTAATTTTTAAAGAGTGAATTTCATCCCTGTTTTTTTTTGGTCATTCTTATCCTTCTGGTCTGTTTTTCTTTGTAGGTCATCTTTTACTTTCTTTGTCTTGTTTTAAAACTGGTCAATTTTGGCTTTCAAGAAACTATTTTCTTGTTTTAGTTCATGTGCTTCTGTTTCCACATGAATTATTTTGCTTTATAAAGTTCTTTTCCCAATTGTCTTCTGCCTTTCTTAATTGTTTTTTGAATTTTGTTTTGGGTTCTTCCAAAGCCTTTGTCCAATTCACTGGAGTTCCTGAGTTTTTGCTGGGTATTCCTTAGCACTGCTCTTTTCCATTTGCTCTTTGTTCATTACCTAGTTGGAAATTGTCAATTGTAATTTATTTTTTCCTTTTCTGTTGTTTACTCATATTTTTTCCTTCTTTCCCTCCTGTCATTGGCTGTAATCTTGCTCCTCTGGTTATTTGCTATATCTGTGGGTTTGGGCTAATCTGTCCTGAAGGGGCATCTTCTCCACTCTGCTGATTGACTAGATTAGGCTGGTGGAGTATTAATGAGGCCTAAGGTCAGATCTTCCCCAGATGGCTACAGAAGCTGAAGGTGAAGGTGAAGGTGTAGAGACTGAAGGGAGCTGGAACTTCCCACCCTGTTATCAAGGTATTCTGTTGAGGTTGCAGCCTTCACCTTGGAAACTCAGTCAGCAAGTTTCTCAGGACAGTCAGTGGGGGAGGGGTGTTGGAGATTGAGCTTCCCTGACTGTTGTAGGCTTCTTATCTGCCCTATTGATAAGATTAAGCCAGGTTGGATTTTATTTGGGGAGCTGGATGTCTCCTGAGGCCAGAACCTCAAGATGGGGTGGGTGAGGCAAGATGGAGAGTTTAGGCTGTGACTAAGCTGCTCTCTCCAAGCTTCTCCTCCATCTGTCTCCCTGCTGACTGTGGTCAGCTCCCTGAGCCTGGCACAGCTGTGGCAGCAAAGCATTCCCTCCAAGTTAAAGCCTGAACCCGGAGATTCCCACAACCCCCAGAGACTTAGCACAGTAGGTGGGGAAGGAGTCCTGGGACCTTCATTCTTCCTTTTCCTTAAACCTGAGAATTCAGGTTTTCTGTCCCCTCAAAGCACTCTGTTTTTGATTTGTGTGGAAGGGTTTTCACAGAGGTCTGGACTTTTGCTGCATTTGAGTGGCCATCTTGACTCTGCCTCTTCCCATCCTTAATATTTCTTAGGAAAAAAAAATTCCTTCCCTGACCATCATATATATGATAAACATTTTGCTTTCTTAGTTATAGGCTCAATTTCTACTATAGCAGTTGTTACATTTTTCATACTTTTTTAGATAAAACATGATTTTTGTTTTATTGATGATGCAAATTGTCTAAGGTCACAGAGCTAGTAAGGGATGGAGTTCTGACTCAAATCCACACTATGCTGTTTTTCTTGCCTACCGAAAAAGTTGCCATTTAAGACTCTTAAAATCCACTAACTTTTGCTCTACTCTAATAATGGATTAAAATGTAATTCGTAATTCTGGTCCTTGGTCAATAAAATGCTTATTTCCAATAAAATGCTAGCAATATACTGGATTGAGCTTTTAAATAAATGATATTACCCTTTTGGAATGCCAAGCTTAAGGTAACTAGTATATTTATAACTGAGTTTGATGACATAGTATTCTAATAGTCCTATGACATGGTGATTACTTGATGAATACTATATATAGGCTATAGGCTATTTTGAACTTTGAGATTTTTGAAAATGTGCCTCAGAGAACAAAAGAGACCAAGTTATCCCAAGGGATAGGTAACCTAAATTCAAGAAAGCTAGAGGTTTTATGTAAAATTTAGATAGTGAAAGTTGACCTTAAGCTGGACATTTATAGCCCTACTTATAGCCCTGGAAAGTGAAGGCAATTTAATTTCCCAAGCAGCTCTTGAGACCCTGCTCTTTGCATTTCTGAGAAATCTGACGTTAACACAGTGGACGACAACATATTCTTAGCATGCTTTACACTGAAAACTAGGGAAGAGTCTATTATACTTAATGGCTTATTCACCTCCATTAGATTTAACCATCAGGCTTAATTCATTTTTATAAGTGGAAGCCAAAGTCTCTGAGTGCTCAGGCATCACTTGGAGCCATTTATGTGCATTTCTAAATTAGCACTTTGAGCAACCATACTATTAAAATTTGAGTCAAGCACCACAACAAGTTTGCAAATGGACCAGTTTAATCTTTATTACATCTAATAACCACTGTACCATGGAAAAAAACATAGTCCAAAGTGAAAAAGGTTGCCTCACCCTAGTTAACTAACCTTCTATTTGAGGGGACAAGTGACCAATTAACCTCCAGTCAGTCAATTAGGTATTGCAAAAGGGAGGGGTTCAGGGAGGCTCCTATAAAATTTAACCTTGTCAAGAAAGAACAGTAAAGCCAAGATCCTAGAACAGTCTGCAGACTCATAGAATAGAATAAAGTCAACTTAGAAAGGTCATCAATTTGTACCTGTACAAGAGTAAGTTTTACAACAGAGGCAGGAAATGGTCATCCAGTGTTTTCTTGGAAGCTTCCAATAAGGAGGAACTCTGGCTCCATTCTCCTTTTGGATAGCCATAATCATTAGACAACTTTTCCTGACATCAAGGCTGAATTTATACTTTATGTTTTGCATTCTTTACTCATAGTTTTGACGTTCTGGCACCAAACAGAATAAATTAATTCTCTCCTGTATATCGGTAAATCAGTAAGCATTTATTAAATAGCTGCCACATATAAAGCAGTGAGCTAAATACTGGGGATACAAAGAAAGGTAAATTATCAATCCCTGCACACGGAAAGTTCATAATCTAATGGTGGTGAAAACTAGATATAATCAAAAGAGGGAAGGCACTAAAATGAAGGAGTATCAGGGAAGGCTTTCTTTTGAAAATAGGATTTTAACTGTAATATGAAGGAAGCCAGGGAAATCAGTAGGTAGAGATAAAGGAAAACATTCCAGGAATGGGAGACAACAAATGATGGTGCCCAGAGATGGGAGATAAAGTATCTTGTGCAAGGAACATAAAGAAGGCCAGGGTCACTGAAATTTATAGTATATAAGGATTAAAGGGGCAAAGAGTTTTTAAAAAGATGTTTTTTTTTATGTAAGAAAGATTGAGGGTAGCATCTGATATTTAAAGGAAATTCCTGAAGATTACCATCTCCCCCTCAAATCTCTTCCCCAAGCTAAGCATCTCTATTTCTTTTAACCAATTCTCACATTGCCAAAATTTGAGTGTTCCTCACCAAGGTTCTGTCTGAGTCCTCTAGTTCTCTCTGCTTACATGGAGTGACAGGTGGACTCACCTCTTCCCCAAGAATTCTATTCTATGATAGGACTAATTATTAGGAAGATCTTCCATGTACCAAACTAGAGGGCAGCTTACATCTTCAACTCTACCTGAAATGTAGAAGATTAGAGCTTTGACTTTAGGGCCAGAACATTGAAAAAATAGTCATAGTTCTGACAGTTAATTATCTATGTGAAATTGGGCAGGTTGCTACCACTCTCTTAACTTCTCTTATTTCGTCTTTAAAATGCAACGCTAGCACTACCCAATGCAATGGATAGTTGGGAAGAATATACTTTGTAGGGCAGCTACAGTGGATACAGTGCAGGACCAGTGATCAAATTTGGCCTCAGACACTTCCTAGCTACGTGATGCTGGTAATCCTGATTGCCTAGACCTTACCACTCTTCTTTTCTGCCTTACAATTGACACTAAGAGAGAAGGTAAGATATATATATATATATATATACATATATATATACACACATATATGTATGCATGTATACATATATATAAAGAGTTATATGTATAATATATATAAAGCAAGAGTTTTACATATATATTACATAATATATATTAAGTAAGAGGTTTATATATATGCACACACACACATATATATATATGTATATATATATATACAAACTTACAGTTATCTCTTCCAAGTTATGATTTCCCCATCATAGTTTTGCTATTTCACAGGTTGACAGAAGAAATTAAATGGGAATTTTGGGGGAGTTTTCAGAAGCTACAGAAAACATGCGAAAGCCAACAAATGACAAAGAAAAAATTTAGAAACTCAGCAATGTATACTTGACCCAAAATTTACAATAAGGTAGCATAAATAACCCATAAATAAAAAATTAATTTCAGACCTTTTCTATTACTGAGAGGGTAAAAAATTTTTATGAAGACTTTCCATGTACCTAAACTGTATATATACTTTGTAAACCCTAACATCCCTTTGTACATTAATTTTCCCATTAGAATGTGAGTTTCTTTAAGGCAGGAAACATATTTTGGTTTTCCTTTTATTCTTTTTTTTTAGACTTTTTTTTTTAAACCCTTGTACTTCGGTGTATTGTCTCATAGATGGAAGAGTGGTAAGGGTGGGCAATGGGAGTCAAGTGACTTGCCCAGGGTCACACAGCTGGGAAGTGGCTGAGGCTGGGTTTGAACCTAGGACCTCCTGTCTCTAGGCCTGGCTCTCACTCCATTGAGCTACCCAGCTGCCCCCTCCTTTTATTCTTTATTCTTAGCACAGTGCCTGGAAAACATTTCATAGCTAATAAATGCTTACTGACTGGCTGTACGACCTAAAGCATTACATAATCAATAAGTATTTATTTTATTTTTGCTCAAAGATACCTTGTTTTTCCAATTATCTGTAATAATTTTCAACATACGTTTTCCGACATTATAATATCCAAATTGTCTCCTTCATCCCTTCCCTCCCCCATCTCAGAGATGGCAAGCAATATGATCTGGATCATACATGTAATTTCATGAAAATTATACTTCCATATTGGTCACTATTGTAAGAGAATACTTATATAAAACCAAAACTATAAATAAACTAATGTAGAAGATAATATGTTTTAATCTGCATTTGACCCCAATTGTTCTAACTCAGCAGGTGGATAGCATTCCTTCTAATAAGTCCACCAGAACTATCCTAGATCATTATATTGCTGAAAGTAATTTTTTACAATTGATGATCATATAATATTACTGTTACTATACACAGGTATCATATGATTTTTGTTAGATTGATTATTGATATGGTCAATTATGCTGATAGTGTTCCTAATATGAAACCAGTCCTGCATTCCCGATTTAAATCCCACCTGGTCATAGTGACTTTTCTGATATATTGTTCTATTCTCCTTGCTAGTATTTTATTTAAAAAAATTGCATCTATATTTGTTAATTTAATTATTGATTTTTTCTATAATTTGTTCTTTCCAACCCCCTTTTTAGCATTAGATCATTTAGTTTCCAATTAATTTTTATTTGTCTTTTTATGGGCCCTTTGTTTATAATTTGTATTATGCTATGATCTAAAAAAGATACATTTAATATTTATGCTTTTCAGAATTTGGTTGTGAAGTTTTTCTTCCTGATACATGCTCAATTTTGGTGTATGTGCCATGTACTGCTGAGAAGAATGTGTATTCCTTTTTATTCCCATTCATTTTTTACAGAAATTTATTAGTTCTAACTTTTCTAAAATTTCACTCATTTCTTTCACTTCTTTCTTTTTATTTTTTGGTTCAATTCATCTAGATCTGAAAGAGGGAAATCAAGGTTGCCCACTAAATATACTATTACCATCTATTCCCTGATGAAGCTCACTTAATTTTTCCTTTAAAAATTTGGAGGATTTGGCAAATATTATATATATATATGTATATATGTATATGTATATTTTATTGATATTACTTATCAATGGTCTATGGTACCTTTTGGCAAATACTAATTTCCTTCCTAATATCTTTGAATTATATCTAATTTTGCTATACTTTTGTCTGAGGTCATGATTGCTACTCTTGCTTTATTTTTTTTAACTTGGTATGATACATGATAAATTCTGTAAAAGCCCTTTACCTTTACTCTCTCTTTATCTCCTTGTCTGAAATGTTTTTCTTGTAAACAACATATCATTGGATTCTGGTTTTTAATCCACTCTGCTATCAGCTTATTGATGAGTTCATCCCATTCACATTCATAGTTATGATTACCAACTGTGTGTTCCTCTCCACCTTATTTTCTTTTTTTGGTGCTGAATTTTCTCTCTTCTTTCACTCTGTCTCTCTTCACAAGTACTTTACTTTTAATCACCAGCCCCTACCCTCTCATTCCTTCAATTCTGCAACCCCATAACCCCCCCGCACACACACACACACACCTTTGTCTTATTCCCCTCCTACTTTTCTATATGGTAAGCTAGGATTCTATACTCCAATGATTATGTTGCTATTCTCTCTCTGAGCCAATTTTAATGAGAGTAAGCTTTAACCATTACCCATCATCACCTTCATCCTCCCCTCCACTGTACTACTTTTTAATATCTCTTTAGGTGAGATAATTTACCCCATTCTACTTCTCCCTTCCCTTTTCTCTCTGGGCCATTCTTTTTTTACCCCTTGATTTTCTTTTTTTTTTTTTTACATCATATCTTTCTAAACAGCTTACTCCATACCCTTCATCTATAACTACTTTAATACTGATAAAAATTTTCAGAATTATAAATATCATCTTTCTACCTAGGAATATAAATAGCCTGACATTACTGAATCCCTTAATTTTTTTCTTTCTTATCTACCTTTTCATATTTCCCTTGAGTATTGTATTTGGACATCAGATTTTCTATTTAGGTCTGGTCTTTTCATTAGGAATGCTTGGAAATCTATTTCTGCAGGAAAGTTACTTCGCTCAGTATCCTTGTTGGTTCTGTCACTCCAGTATTTGTTTTGAAGCATTATTTTAAGATTGGTTGGAGAGAATTTGCATGGTTCACACTTTATCTGCTTGTGCTCTGCCATCTTGGCTCCCAATTATAAGCATTTTATTAAAAGCATACCACATGAAAAACATTATACAAATCAAAGGGATTACAATCCCAAAATGAAATATTCCCTGCACTCAATGGGTTTATGAGATAAAGAGTTGAGGATCAATCTAGTGTTGAGAACCTGAGTGACTGGATTGATTGTGGTACTTTCAAAAGAAGTAAAGTTCTTTTCTGGACATGTTGATTTTGTGATGATTCTGAATGTTCAGTGAGTAATTAATGCTTTGGGAATTTAGCATAGGAGAAAGACCAGGATAAATATATAGAGCTTGGGGTCAAATGTAGTGGCAGGGCTCAAACTTATGGGTTCTGATGAAGTCTTCAAGCAGGGCAGGGAAGCTTCAGTGGCTTCCATGAAAAAATGCAAATTCTTATTTGCCTCCACACTTTGCCTCCATACCTTTCATGGCTATATTCAAAGCACACTAGTCCATTTACTATGCTCTATCTACTTATTCTTCTCTATAGCATGTCTCTGTCCCTCTCAATAGGTTGTCACCCCTGGAGGGAATATATTCCTTACTCTTATCATGGATTCCCTAGTTTCCTTCAAGACTACATAAAATTCTCTCAGTCTTTGGGTCTGCCAATGAACCAATAAATCTTTATTAAGTAATTATAATAAGACAACTTTATTTTTATTTGTATGTTTCATTCTATCTATCTATCTATCTATCTATCTATCTATCTATCTATCTATCTNGTTTCATTCTATCTATCTATCTATCTATCTATCTATCTATCTATCTATCTATCTATCCATCCATCCATGTATTCATCTTTCTATCTACCTATCTATCTATCCATCCATCCATCCATCTATCTATATCTATCTGTCAGTCTATCTACCTACCTGTCAGTCTATCCATCCATCCATCTATCTATCTATCTATCTATCTATCTATCTATCTATCTATCTATCTATCTATCTATCTAATCTATATATTCCATTCTCCTTTAATTTAAGGTAAGTTCTATGTGGACATGGATGACTTTTGTCTTTGTAATCCTAGTGATTAGCACAGTGCCTGGTGTATTGGGCACTTAAATGCCCATGAAGTAAAATGAATAAAAAAATTAAGCAAGTCAAAGTCACTGAAAACAGTTCCCCAAACTAGTTATCAAAGCAATTAAAATTAATTTATAAGGGTCACCTCACAGGCCTAATTCATGTGTGTATGGAGAAAGGAACTAACCTTAAGGTTTTCTAAATTGCTGCAGAGTGGACTTTTGCATCCATCTCAAGTCCTGACTAACACAAGTATAGAAGCACACCGGGCTGTTTATGAAAGTGGGAAAAAAGGCCATTTCCATGTAAAGAAATAGGGTGGAGAAAGAAGTGTTCAGATATCTATTTCGAAAGGCAATAAGAACCTGGTGTTCCCTGATGAAAACCTTGAAGCTAAACACAGTATTGCTTGCTTCCTGAGTTGTGGTTGAAGCACTTCTCAAGCTCCTGGGTCAGCAGGCAGTCCCATCACTCTCCTGGAGACCAAGGTACTTGGAAAGCTCCTGAGGCTGTTTTTTTTTGGAATAGAATTTGTGGAGTACAAGCTTCAACTCATTTTAAGCTATTATCTGATACATATATTCCCCAAGGCAAGACTCCCTGTGCATTTTTATTACTCTTGGAGGCTCCTGCATTTCAGTGTTTTTCTGCCTAAAACTATTTTTAGAAAGGATTCAGCAGGAAGTGTTCCCTGCAGATATGCCCTATTCTTTAAAATTACTGCTGGATTATGGCAGAAGATCAGTTTTTCCTCAATACTGCCTGGCCTTTTTTTTCTCCCTTGGGTTACTGTCCTCTTTGCACAATTACTCATTCTCCTTTATAGCACAAGTGTCTTTGTCATAGTTAGCAGGCTGTACTTTCAATAGAAAAAGGGCTATGGTGTCTGGACTAGTTAACGAATTAATCAAAAAGCTGTTCATTGTGTGGCAATAGAAAAACCATCTCAATAGAGACAGAAGTCTATGGAGGGAGGCAGTTATTACCTCCCATATATTCAGAGAAAGTGATGATTTATCTGGAAATATTTGTTCTTCCTCCCCAGTTACCATATAACTGCATGTGGCTAGTGATCCTTAAGGTATATTCAAAATGGTGCCTCATTTTGGACAAATCAAATTTCTTTCCTTTTGGCTGAATAATCCTTATCAGGTTGACAAATAGGGTGACTTCAAAAAGCAATCTAACTATTGGCACAAGTGAGAATGTATTTATATTTCCTATGTTTTTTTTGCAGTGGATGAGAGATAAATGTGTAATGTGCCTTCCCATGATCTTCTTTTCCTTTCTCCACTCTCCCTCTATCCTATAGCATGCACAGATATTCTTTATCTTCTTTCTAGAGTTGATGACATGGTAGACCCCATGTGGTAAAGAAGGAGGGAGTCTTCTGTCTGCTGGGTACTCTCTTGGATGAAGTTTTTGAGGTGACAATAAATGACCTTGGCAATGAGTAGAGAAAGAAAGTCCTTTATTTCTCACATAATCATGGTGAGGGTCACCACTCCTAACATGGAAAGCAAACTCAGCTATTTGGCTTGTGTCCTTGGCTGTATTTTCTCACTTTATTATTGATTTTGTGAACACTGAAAATTCTATAATAGAAGGAGCTGGTTTGTGTCTTCACTTTTTCCAGCATCCCAACCGGTGGTATGGAGAGACAATATATTTGTAATAATAAGATTGGTCTAGTCAAAAGAGAAAAATTGGCATTTGAGAGTCACTGGAAAGTTCTAGCTAGGCTTTGTGGTGAGACAATGGCAAAACAAGGAGAAATATAACATGGCCAATTAGTTTTTGAAAACTGATTTCTGACCCAATGAATCTTGAATATCAACCTCTCACATTATTTTACTAATAGTACTGAATTAAAGTACTAAATTATATTTAAATTGTTCTGTTAATGCACACTGTGATTCTCTGATCTTCTTCATTGCTTTCTGTGTGACATATTTTATTCATATGATACCTAATATACTTTATTTTTAATCTCCCCACTTTGGGGGGAGAAATAATAGACTAGAGACAAATTTAGCAATTTCTCCTAGAGTAGAAAGGGTGTGAGGGGATGGGTTAATATAGGTTAAAACAGGAAACCCTCCTCCTTCACTGAGAAATCAGGCTTCCCCAGAAATGAATGTAGGCAAATTATAATGACAGGGAGGAATGTATGTCACCAGTTCTTTGCCCTTAAATAATATATTTTTGCTAGTGTACATGGTAGTGTAACACTGGCATTATTATAGATCCTGAGGGCTCTGTTTCTCTTAGTGAGTCAGACACATCACTTACAGGGCAAATGACAGGTTAGGTGCATAGCCTGATAGGGCAAATTGAAGGCCCCAGGTATGTATTAATTTTACCCTTGGGATTTTAGTTGTGAAATATATGAATGCCTTATGATTATGTCCTCAGCTACAGAGTGTGACAAACTCTCTAAGGGCTAAAGGCTGAGATAAAAGGGCTAAGGGAAAGATTATCAATTGTGTTCCTCATAGAGCTATTCCCTTACTTTCATTTCAAGAACCAATGGACACAAGAAAATTATTTTCTTTTCCTTGTGGCCTCACAAGAGGAACAAGAAAACAAACAAATCTGTTGTTCCTGTTCAAATTTCCTCAAATTCTCTCCTCTGGTGTCCTGTATAGTACCCAAAATTTTTCAAGACCACTACTGCTCTTGGAGGGGTGACATACCTTACATTCCCTAATCAAGGAACTTTCTCTCCTCTCCTTTGACAAGCTATTTTGTAGTCCTGCCCCATTCCCCCCCCCCCAAAAAAAAAGCAATAGTTTTTTTTTGTTTGTTTGTTTGTTTTTTAGGGTGGGGGAGTGGAGGTTCCATAGAGGAAAAGTAAACACTCTTAATTTCATCAGTCAATGTAGGTCCAAGTCATTCCTTGCCACTTTAGAAAAAAGCATTACACTAGAAAAAATTGCTGTGAAAACAGTAATGAGTTTGGAGTCAAGAGGATAGAATAACAGAGTCTCTCCTTCAGTGTTTTGTATTTTCTACTCACATTGATGCCTAGGGAAAAATGCAGTTGAAGGTCATAAAGGGTACCAAGATTTTTGACTTGAAAAAGATAGATGAAGTAGGATAAAGTAGGGTCTTAAAAAGCAGATAGTATCCAAAGGGTTTTATTAACTATAGACCTTTATATCTAAGTCTTCATTACTTGGTACACTGCTATAGAATCCTAGCTCCCACAAATGAATATTGAAACTAAAATTTTATGAACAAGCTTTTAGCCATATTACTGATAAATATGTTGAATATGAAGAAGGTAAGGATAGAATTTTAAAAGTATGAAACTCGAGACTTTTTTTTAGTACTTTAGGTCATTGCAGATCCATAAGTCAGAATTCTCTGTATGTGTTCATTCAGAGATCTCATTACTTTTATTTTGGCAACATTGGCATGTAGGTATCAATTTTAAGCTCTTAGTGAATTATGCCTTTCCATTTTTAGAAAACTTTTATTCCACCTGTTGTTAGTGTTTCCACCTTTTGGGGTCAAGGAGAACAGTTTAAACTCCTTTCTGCACTGCAAACATTCAGATTCTTGATGATAATGATTGTATAAAACCTCCCACAAAGTCCATTCAAGTCTTCTCCAAGTTAAACTTGAAAAATTCCTCCAGTTAATTAATGAATGTCATGATCTCTAGTCTTATCAGTGCTATTATCCAAAAGGATTCCACAAATATTATACTCAGAACATAACACAATGTTCCAGACCAGGGGAAAGTATATATGTGTGTGTGTGTGTGTCTATGTATGTATGTATGTATGTATGTATATATATAATGTTGCATATATGTGTATATATGTGTTTATATATAATATTGCATATATGTATATACAGGTACATATGTATGTCTCTCTATGTATATGTGCATATATAATGAGAGATAGAAACAGAACAGAGAGAGAGAAAGAGAGAGAAAGAATATTCCTACATATTAGGAGTATTCTATCTGATATTTCAGGAATAGGTTTAGCATCTGAATCTGGGAATTTTTTTGTAATAGACAATTTTCAGATAAAGAAACTACCTCTGAGAAAAATAAGGTGAATCTTGGGGATGATGGCTGTCTCCTCTCACACATGCTTGTTGGTGTGGAAGCCCTTACCCAGGTTGAGGTTGTACTTCTCAATGATGACCTTCACTGTCTTCTTCATGGTCTTGGTTCCTCACATCTGACCCATGTTGGCTCCGGGGGGTGAAAGGAATAGTCCTTTTTTTAAAAGCAATATCTACCTAATAAAGATTCTCAGATTCATGTAAAACCCTCTTTTTCTATTGATGTAAACACAAAGGCTCATTTATTTGATATATAAGTTAAGAATAAAAAATTAAAAAGATAATACTGATGACCTCAGAAGTCCCTTTCAACTCTGATTTGTTGTGACTTCCTTCTGAAAATGTATGGTTTTTTTTAGAATCCACTTTGGTAATGTTCCAAACAGATCTCATTCATAAAATATTTGAAAAGGCCTAAATCCATAACCTAAGCCCTGAGGCCAGAGGGAAGGGTCTGTGTTTTTAAAATACAGCCTTTAATCAGGTATTTAGCCTCAATGATTTAATTGTGAATTATTCCCTAGTGGTTTAAAAGAAAAGGTAAAATTGTATAATGTAAAAATTATGCAAAGAAAAAGTAATAAAAGATGTGACTGAGATTAAAAGTTAAACAAACCTGTAGAAATCACAGCAAGACATAACATCCAGATGGCTATATAATCCCCAGAGTCCTTGAGAAGTATTGAAAGGGCAGATTTTGTGTCATCCAACAGATTTTCATCACTATAAAACTTTAAAGGAGGAAAGAAAATGTCCTAAAGACATACAAAGTCAATGGGTTGTTATGAACTCTGGGCAGGGGTGGGTCCTCTTTCCTATCCCAATTACTACATCAGAGTAAACCAGAGTAAGTCTAATAAAAATTATAGCAACAAGTCCTGGTTTCTTGTATTTGACTTATGACAAAGATCTTGATGGTCATTCTAAAGAAAGATACTTCAATTCTCTTAAGCTATTGACAAGAATTATGAGTAGATAGACAAGTAGGGGAGATCTTGGGTCAGATACGTGATAGCTAGGTATTTCTTTGTCATGTGGCTGGGACAACAGTATACTGTGGAAAATTCAGTTCTTAGACATCAACACAAAATATCACCCCCATACACCATTTGACAGGTAGGAATGTGAAAACATATTTGGTAAGGAGGGTATTAGAAAAACAAGCAAATATTTTCTTTGGATAGAAATTCAGGATGGACTTATGTGAGTATAACTTATTTCATTGACTTGATATTATTTGAAAATTTTGATTCTGAAAAAAAGAAACTGGTTACCTTTATATAGGAGTTAAAATAGTTGAGTGTGAAGGATAAGGCTGAGAGTTAAGAAATGTGAGTTCTTTGCCTAGATGAGTCTCACCACTAATTTAAGCTCCTTGACTGTTTCTTTATGTGCAAAATAAGGTTGGATGAAGTTTTCTTCTAATAACTCTCCAATTGTATTCTAATTCCTATTCAAATATTCCAAAAATATGATTCTTTGATGTTCTTTCACTCAGGTGCATCACAGAGTCCATCTGATTTAAAGACAAGATATCTGATTCTTTAATAAAGCTTGGATTTCTATTGTCATTTGTGGGTTAAACCATGTCTCATCTTCTCAAAACTGAAACTTGAAAATCATATATTCACCTCTTTGACAATTTTGCTTATATATATATAATTAACCTTAACTAGTTGAATTGTTCCAAATGGCCTAGTTTTTAAGATAATTGAGGACTAACACATCAGATACTCTATTATTAATGATTTTTAAGTAAATGTTTCTAAAATGTATTATAAACTATTTAGGCTATACAGACCATTGCATTTTTAAAAATTTTATTTTTCATAATTATGTTGACATAATGCTTATATCACTTATATTTTTCAATCTATCTCTCTGAGAGAACCATTCACCATAACAAGAATATGAATATAATTAAAACCCAATATATTTATTCTATTCATATCTCAATATTATAGTATAATATTATGTTAGGTTAATAATAGCATGTTAATATAATTTAAAATTCTGAAAATATAAGTAGTCTTCCACACAAATAATCCCTTAGCCTTTTAAATAAGTTCTGAGAATGGTTGAGTTTTATCACTTCTTTGAGTTCAAGAGTTTTGCAGCATTTAATTTCAGACACAAGATTATAGGATCAAGGGATAAATTCAAAGTCATCAAGTTTGGTTTCAGATGAGGAAATTGATCCCAAGATTGTATTCTTTCACTCATAGTGATATAGGAACTAATTGACTGAGGCAAGATTGTATAAGTAGGGTCTTCCTGATTCCAAGTCCAATGTCCTATTCACTATAGCCACTATTTCAAATGTTGTATTTTTCTTTCCATTTATGTTGTTATAGTCATTATTTCCCTGGTTCTATTTATTTCACATTGCATTAATTCATGTCTTTCCATGCCACTTGTTATGCATCTTAATCATCGCAGGGTGATATGACATTGCACTCATGTGCCACAAGTTATTTCCCCATTTTCCAAATGATGAGAATTGATTGTATTGTCATTTCTTTGCTATGACAAAAAGTACTGCTATAGATGCATTGGTTCTTTCAGGGTCTTTCCATATTATCATTGGAATACTTGGGGTATATCATTAAGCCTTCTTTTGTAATGATGATTATTACTTTGTCATTTCAGCCATAAGAAACTAAGGTATGTTGAAAATATAGCAATAGGTATAAATGGTGTGTGCCATAGAAATAATGACTCTAGTAACATCTACGGAACTTGCTAATGCAGTGTAGTTTGTTGCCACATGCACAGACATATCAAAATATAGTCAAGAAGGATGAAAACAATGATCAGGTCTTCTGGGTTTAAAATACTATTTTTTCTACTTTCACTTCCCATTCAGGACAGATAAAATCTTATAGGCAACTGGTTAGCTATAACTGCTCTGTGCTCCAAGGAGTTTAGCACCTGGGTTCAGAAGTCCTTCTGTAGCCCAAGGCTCTGGGAAATGTTAAACCTCTTCCTGTTAGGGGAGAAGCTGCTGAGGGGTTTTCTTCCTCATCCAATGCCTAGATACATATTTTCAAAGAATGAGAGAAAAAGCCTCTGGCTCCCAAACTAAATACATGATGGAACCATTCACTTTTTATTTAATAGGGCAGGGATAACACCTCAGCTAGAGATTCATATTCTCTATAATCTCTTCAGGTCCAAGAAGCTGCAAATTCTTTTTAATGCATGTGTTAAATTTTATGTTTTTCTTTCCACAGATTGCATGTAGATATAATTTTAATACTAATTTTCAGACATTTTGCAATCCATGTTCTCTCTCTCTCTTACCCCTCCTTTCCCCATGAGATAGCAGATAATATCATATAGGTTGTTGTTATGAGGGTAATTTAGAAAAAAATATAGAAAAAACTATATCCCCCCAATTCTGTATACTACATTGTACATATGCTATCATGTTATGAAAGAAGATATGTATTACTTACACTAGAGAAAAATTTATGAAGGAAAGAAAATGAAGAATCTGCATTCAGACTCCATCAATTTATTTTATGGCAATGGACAGCCTTTTTCTTTATTTTTTTAAAACCCTTACCTTCGATCTTGGAGTCAATACTGTGTATTGGCTCCAAGGCAGAAGAGTGGTAAGGGTAGGCAATGGGGGTTAAGTGACTTGCCCAGGGTCACACAGCTGGGAAGTGGCTGAGGCCAGATTTGAACCCAGGACCTCCCATCTCTAGGCCTGGCTCTCAATCCACTGAGTCACCTTTTTCATGATGAGTTATTATAGTTATCCTAGATCCTTGCATTGTTGATGTTGGTCATTCACAGCTGATCCTTATACACATATTCAATGTTCTCCTGGTTCTGCTGATTTCTTTCTTTATCCCTACATTTAAGTCTTTCCAGTTTTTTTCCTGATGATTTTGTTCATCATTTCTTATGGCACAATGTATAAAAGAGCTGTATCTAATTTTGAGTCCTTTCTTTACCACCTTACCCTGAGGTGGTAAAGGAAAAAAAGCTCCTGGTTTCAAAGCTGCATTTGAGTATCTGTTAAAATTCTCAGTAAATATCTCTAAGGACTACTCGATGTTAATTGTTTAGTTGATATTGGAGATAATAACTAGAATATGCTAATATTTAATTATTCTGTTAGCATCTAATATCTTAATAATTATTTTAGTTAATATTAACTAGAATATGTCAATAATAGAACACCAGATGGGAGTTCATAACATACAGTTAATGCCCCAACATCTTACAGTTATCCCTAAAAACTTATGAAAATATGCAGTAGTCTTACTCATGCAAAGCAAGCTACTAATACAGTAGAGATGGGAATGCTGAGTATCGGCTTATCTACTGTACCTGATGGATCCCATACTTATGCTAACATAATATTGTTCAATGAGTTCTCTGAAGTTGTATCATTTTGTGTGATTCAGTGGAAAGAAACCTTTATTTAAGCACCAACTAGTTATAATACATTATGTGACTGAACTCTCTGGCTTCTTTAATGCCTCTCAAAGAGGTTCTAGCAAATATGTTCCAGTTCCACTTTTGAACTCGCTGGGATAACTAACAGCTGTTGATTATAATACCACCACTATGATGATCCAGTGCACCCTATTTTTTCTACCAAAAAGCACCTCTTTAAGGCTACCCAGGGAAGGGAACAAATTGATCATGCTAAACACTGTTGCCTAATGCAAAAACAACACAAATCTACCTTATCCTTCACAATTCTTGGAACATATTTAGAAAGGGATGATAGATATTATGTTGTAATGTGCAAATTATAATATTCATTATGGTGATGGAATGTGAACTGCATGTTATTGAAAAGAAAATCCAATTTGCAGCCTGCTGCCTTCAATTCAGATTTGACAAGTACTCAATCTTCTGTTGTATGTCACTTCCTACATTTATCTTCTGGTGCATGTACTATACAGTCTGCTTAAGGCAAAAACAATCTTCTTTCCATTTAATTTACTTTTACAAAACCACATGTACACTCTAAGCTTCTTAGGTAGAAGAATATGAAAATTATTCCCTGTTACTAAAGAACTATTTGACAGTGTAAAAGAGATTCTGGCTTTTTAAATTTAAGCATGAATCTCCTGAATAACATCTGCTTTGTGTAATCTCTAATCTTCAATCTCTACCTACTGTTTTGTTGTTGTTGTCATTGTTGTTAGTTAGTTTTGGCATTTTCACCTGCTTCTTATAAACACATCTAGTTTTCACTCATCCTAAAAAAATAATGACAACAATCACAGCAACTACAGTAAGAAATTGTTTTATTCCATCCTCCAAAGTTATTATCCTATATCTCACCTCTCTTTCACATTTAAACTTCTAAAATATTGCTTACATCGAATGTGACACTTACACTCCAACATTCATATCTCAATTCTGTCTTCTAGTCTCATGACTCAATAATATTTTTTTATTTTAAACCCTTAACTTCTGTGTATTGACTTATAGGTGGAAGAGTGGTAAGGGTAGGCAATGGGGGTCAAGTGACTTGCCCAGGGTCACACAGCTGGGAAGTGTCTGAGGCCGGATTTGAACCTTGGACCTCCCGTCTCTAGGCCTGGCTCTCAATCCACTGAGCTACCCAGCTGCCCCCTACTCAATAATATTTTAATCACTAAATATGACTTTCTTTCAGTCTTCATCTTTCTTGACCTATCTACAGCATTTGACATTGATGATCATTCCTCCTGTCTTTCCTGCTGGACAGTTTCTCCTCTCTGGAATTAAAGTATGGCTTTGTCTAACTAAAGCATCTAGACACCCTGAGGAAGAAAACGGAAACATCATGAACTAGACAATTCAAACTAGCTCCATCAATTCAATCAACCACCACCTTCTCTCAGAATTTGAATGAGAGAACCTAAAAATTTCAACTCAAGATCCTTAGGGATACCAGTGGTAATGCCTTTAGCTAAAACCATTCACTCTGATTCCAACCTCAGTCCCAAAATGATCACTTACGGAAGCTGTCTTTGTGGAGTAGGAAGTTCATCTTCCTTGCCACCATCACCACACCACAACTGCCACAGACAGAAAGATAAAACCTAGAGTCATCATAGTAATAGCATCCTTTAGCCCACTTGTCTTGCTTAAAGCCAAGTCCTTGTAGCTTTCATTAAATGAAGCAAGAAATACATGTGGGAAGGGGGAAGTCAAGATGGCATTTTAGAAGAAGCAAAAGTCAATTCCTCTGTGAAAGCCCTTCCACATCAATGAAAAACAAAGCTCTTTAAAGCGGACAGAAAAAGAAATCCAACAAGAAGACAGACCTGAGGGAACCACCTGCTCCATTCAACTTAAAAAGTAGGCAGAGAAGGTTGAATTCTTGGATTTAATGAAAAGAAAGAAGGAAGATCCTAGGGGCCCTTCCCCACTTACTGTGATGAGACTCAGGTGGTTGGTGAGGTCTCAGGGTGAGGGCTCCAACCAGAACAGAGTGCTTTGCTACCACAACTATGGGAAGCTCAGGGCTCTGACCACAGCTGGCAAGGAGGCAGCTGGAGAAAAGACATGAAGAAAAGGGCAGGTTAGTCACAACCTTCAACAACCACACCCCCATCTTCTGTCTCTGCCTCTGAAAATTTTGGCCTCAGGACACATTCAGCTATGTAGATCAGCTTAACCAGCTTAATCCAGTTTATCAATACTGTAGAGAAGATGCCTCCAGAGGACAGATGGGGCTCAGTCTCACAGAGCTGACAGAAAACCAGAGAAAAAGGGTGCAGAGTGCTCAGAGAGCCAGGCTCATCAGTGGTCTCTCTTGCTCAATCCAATTGAAAGCCTCTGCTGGTAGCTGGGGAAGATATGCTCTCAGGGCACATGAATACAACTGGTCAGCTCTATCAGCTTAATCCATTTAATCACCTGAGCAGAGAAGAAGCCCCTTCAGGGAAGAAAAACCCAAACTCAGAAATCCAGCAAGTAAACAGAGAAGCAAAAATACAGCTAATGAGTGGGATGGGAATGAAGAGGAAGGAAAAAATATCAGTAAACAACAGAATAAGAAAAAAAAGAAAAAATAAATTATAATTGACAGCTTCTATCTAGGTAATGAACAAAGAACAAATGGAACAGAGGCGGACCAAGGAAGACGAAGCAAAAACTCAGCAACCGCAGTGAATTGGACACAGGCTTTGGAAGAACTCAAAACTCAATTCAAAAAACAATTAAGAGAGGTTGAAGAAAATTGGGAAAAGAACTTAAAAAGCAAAATAGGTCATCTGGAAACAGAGGCACATGAACTAAAGCAAGAAAAATAGATCAAAAGGAAGAGGAGGTTCAAAATGTCAGGGATGAAATTCAGCCTTTAAAAATTAGAATCTAAAAATTAGAAGCAAATAACTTCACAAGGCAGCAACAGTCTATAAAATAAAATCAAAAGAATGAAAAAAATAAGGAAAATATGAAATACTTTATTGATAAAACCACAGACCTAGAAAACAAATCCAAAAGAGATAATTTATTTTGTTTTCTTTTTTAAAATGTAATTTAATTAATTTAGAATATTTTTCCATGGTTACATGATTCATGTTCTTTCTCTTCCCTCCTCCCATTCCCCTCCCATAGCCTACACACAATTCCACTGGGTTTTACATGTGTCACTGATCAAGACCTATTTCCATATTATTGATATTTGCACCAGGGTGATTGCTCAGAGTCTACATCATAGCCCCATCGAACCATGTGATCAAGCAGTTGTTTTTCCAGAAGAGACAATTTAAGAATCATTGGACTACTGGAAATCATGAACAAAGAAAAAAGCCTGGATATCATCATACAGGAAATTATCCAAGAAAACTGCCCTAATATTCTTGAACAAGTGGGGAAAGTAGAGATTGAAAGAAACCACAGATTACTTCCTGCATTAAATCTTCAATTGACAATGTCCAGGAATGTTATAGCCAAGTTCAAGAACTTCCAAACAAAGGAAAAAATGTTACAAGCTGCTAAAATAGAAACCATTCAGATATCATGGAACCATAATCAGGATTACATAGGATCTGGATGCATCTACATCAAAGGACTGGAAGGAATGGAATATGATATTCTAGAAAGCAAGAGAACTTTGTCTACAACCAAGAATCAACTACACAGCAAAATTGACTATACTCTTGCATGGGAAAACATAGTCACTTAATAAAATAGAAAATTTATGGCCATTCCTTTTCTACTTTTGATTGAAATATTTCTATGCCCTAGTACATGGTTAATCTTTGTATATGTACCATGTACTGCTGAGAAGAAGATATATTCCTTTTTATCCCTATTCAGTTTCCTCTAGATATTCATTAACTCTAATTTTTCTAGCATTTCATTTATACCCCCTTACTTCTTTCTTATTAATTTTTGGTTCAATTTATCTAGTTCTGAAAGGGGAAGGCTAAGATCCCCCACTTATATGGTCTTACTTTTATAGAAATGGATTAGGAAATATATTGATTAGGCATTGATAAGATAAGAATTTTGAGAAAAGGGCCTCTGAGATTGCAATCAAAGCAGAGTGCTGTGCATGAGATCAGAATTTGGAAGATAAGAAAAAGATAAAATTTTGACAGTGACTGATCTTGGAGAGTCACTGGCACTCACTTACTGGCTTCAGTTAGGGGAACTCTCTCTCTGACTTCTGGTGAAGACAGACATCTCACACCTTGCTCTTTGCTGGATAAAGGGGAGAGAGAGAGAACTCTAAACCATATGAAGAGGTTTTCATATCCTCTTTACCATGAGAATTCATCTTGGAGGAAGAAGTTGACATATCTCCTTTAGTGGAGAATAGTTTTGAGAGAAGAAAGATTAAAGGCTGTTTGCCTAGAGTCTGGGCCAACTCAGGGTTACCCTTTGGTCAGCCAGGCTCTGCCATATTAGGCTAACTGACTTGGTGTTTACTTGGAGACATCTTTAAGAATATTATGTTAATTTTAAGGATTAGAGTTAGATTGTAGTCAGATAGCATTTTGGGATTTTTTTAGTAAGTGCTAGGGAGTTTCAGAGTAGCTGGAAGACAAAGAAGAGTTTGCCATGAGGAGAACGTAGAAATTGGGTGGAGATAGTTGCCTTTTAGTGTTAAGGCTTATACATATATATGTTAAATATAAATAAATAGATTTTTTATAAATAGATAATCTCCATGTAAGTTACATACTGGCCTGATGAAGGAAAGTCACTCCTGGCTTTTCTTCTGAGTAGAGAGCTAAAAGATGCTTTTGTGAACATTAACAAAGTATTTTACCACAGCAATCCTCCTCAACAACATCAGTAATAATCCTCCAATCTATTTCCTCCTTGAGATCCTTCAATTTTTCCATTAGAAATCTAGATTCTATACCATTTGGTTCATAAATGTTTAGCAATGATATTACTTCATTGTTTATAATGCCTTTTAGCAAAATGTAATTTTTCTTCCTTCCTTATCTTTTTTAGTCAGATCAATTTCTACTTTGGCTTTGTCTGGTACCATGATTGCTACTCCTGCTTTTCTTACTTTAGAAGATGCATAATATATTCTGCTTCAGCCCTTTACCTTGAATCTATGTGTGTCATCCTGCCTCAATTGTGTTTCTTGTAAACAATATATAGGAGAATTCTGATTTGTAATACACTCTGCTACCCACTTCCATTTAATGGGTGAATTCATCCCATTCACATTAAGCATTATGATTACTAACATAGGTTTACTCTCTCTTAATCTCTGTCTTTCTCTATCTCTTTTATTTCCCTCTTATCTCTAACTATTGTAGTTTAAAATGATCCATTGGGGAGACTGGTCACCCAAAGGATCACAGGGGGGAATGTGAAAGAAAATTCTTTATTCTATTTTCTATCTTGAGTCAACACTACCTTAAATACCCCTACTTAAAACCTCACTAGACTGAAGACAGGATTAACTCTCCTTTGTCTACTTTCAAATTGAATCAACAAAAGATTGAACACCCTACTTAGTTCTAGGTGAGATTTAGAAAATTCATCCCTTAGCTGTGAATCCTTTTGATGAGAATTTAACTTTCAGAAGGTGAGATTTAGAAAATTCATACCCTTAGCTGTGAATCTTTTTGATGAGAACTTAACCTTCAGAAGGTGAGAAAGTCAATCCCACAGACACTGCCTTATGTGTAGTCCTAGATAATTTGGAAACTATCACTGGCTCCTGTGAAAAGGGGAAAGGATAAAAAGTCACCATAGAAGCAAGCCCCCAAATCCCTCAAAGCAGATTGTCTTTGGGAAGATAGTCTGAAGAGATTGCCTTCTAGAGATAGTCTTCTAACTTGGGAGAATCTTTGAGGGAACTTCACTGGATACTGCGGCTTGTTTTGTGGACTTGGAGTTCAGCTTCAACTTAGACCCTGACTCCTGGACTACTTCATTGGATAAATGAAAGGCTTATTCCTTTCCTAGTTTCCTAAGAGACTAGCTTCCATCTTGGAGGAGCCCTCATGGTTACTCACCACCAGCCTTTCTGGTTGAGAGCTAATTAATCTCTTCATAGATTAAGTAGACCTGGAGTAAATATTTAGGTTGATTAGGATAGATAACCTCTCTAACCTCTTCACATTTCTCTACTTTATTGTTTCCTCTCTATTTTGTAAATATCTGTAAATAAATTTCTGACTCGAGATATAATAAATATTGGCAAACACATAATTTCATAAAATTATTGTCCAACCATTAAATTTAACCCTTACATGCCTAAGATACAGAAGGAAGGATCAATGGAATAGTATTGGGGTAAATGCCCTCAGCAAGATAGTGTACAATAAACCCAAAGATCCCGGCTTTTGAGAGAAGAACCCACTGTTTGACAAAAAAACTGCTGGGAAAACTGCAAAACAGTATGAGAGAGATTAAGTTTAGATAAATATCTTACACCCTATACCAAGATAAATTCAGAATGTGTAAATGACTTAAATATAAAGAGGAAAATTATAAGTAAATTAGGTGAACATAGAATAGTATACCTGTCAGATCTATGGGAAACAAAAGAATTTAAGACCAAGCAAGAGATAGAGAATATTACAAAATATAAAATGATAATTTTGATTACATTAAATTGAAAAGTTTTTGTACAAACAAAACCAATGCAACCAAAATCAGAAGGGAAGTATAGGAGTTTAAATTTAGGTTTCATGCTAAATATAAGAATTCTAAAGTAATATTGTGGTCACCAATTAAAAATATTATAGATTAAGTTAAAATTACTTTTAGCAGCTTTATTTACAAAGAGGTGGAAAGAGTGCAAGTGGAAAAATGTAAGAATAAGGTAGAGAATTGTCTAGCCTACTACCCTAAGTGCTGCTCCAGTGTCTGGCTTAGCCCCCTTCAGGGCTTGATAATCTTCAGCCAGAGTTCCACCAATGAAGCCTCCTCCAAAGCCAAGGTGGGATTCTGAGCCACTCTTCCAGCAAGCTGACACAGGACCCAGGGAAAGAGTATCCTCCTCCAGTCTGGCTCACCAGTGCAGAATGAATGACTGAATTCTCAAGCTGGCCTTTTTAAAGCTTTTTTCTCGATGTCACCTCCAATAACTACCCTACTTTATAGAAACCAATAACAGTCCTTCAATTTGCCTAAAACTGCCCAAGTGGGGGGGGAGGGGCAGTGGCCTTTGGAGTTATGAGTTTACTCTAGTAAACTGGTGAAGTCTCTTACTTAATGGTAAGTAGGGGTACTTTAAGTTCTCAATCCGATTAGCTAAAAAATAGACAAGGGGAGAGTCAATCCTATCTTAACAGAAACAATAAATTATGAAAAAATCTTCCTAATAAAAGACCTCTGACAAAGGTCTAATTTCTCAAATTTATAAGGAGCTAAAGCAATTGTACAAAAAATAAAACTATTCCCCAGTTTCATAAATGGGCAAGGGACATGATTAGGCAGTTTTCAGATAAAGAAATCAAAACTACCAATAAGCACATGAAAAAATATTCTAAATCCCTCTTGATTAGAGAAATGCTAATTAAAACTCTGAGATACCACCTCACACCTAGCAGACTGGCCAATATGGCAGCAAAAGAAAGTGATTAATGTTGGAGGGGATGTGGTAAAATTTGGAGACTAATGCATTTCTGGTGGAGTTGTGAATCTGTCCAAACATTCTGGTGGAAAATTTGGAACTATAAGGAAAGGACTTTAAAAGACTGTCTGCCCTTTGACCCAGCCATACCACTGCTGGGTTTGTACCCCAAAGAGATCATAAGGAAAAAATAACTTGTACAAAAATATTTATATGCAGGCTTTTTGTTGTGGCAAAACATTGGAAAATGAGGAAATATTCCTCTTTGGGGAATGGCTGAACAAATTGTGGTATCTGATGGTGATGGAATGCTATTGTGCTGAAAGAAAGGTGAACTGTAGGAATTCCATGTGAACTGGAAAGACCTCCAGTAATTGATGCAGAGGGAAAGGAGCAGAACCAGGAGAACCTTATACACAGAGATTGATAGACTGTGGCACAGTTGAATGTAATGGACTTTTCTACTAGCAGCAATGCAATGATCCAGGATAATCCAGAGGAAATTATGTGAAAGAATGCTATTCTCATCCAGAGAAAGGATTGTGGGAACAGAAACAGAAGAAAAACATGATTGATCACATAGTTTAATGGGGATGTTGACTTTGAATGACTGTAAATATTAATGATATGGAAAGGTCCTGCAAATATTAATGATATAGAAATAGATTTTGAACAATGATACATGTAAAATCCAGTGGAATTATTCATCAGCTCTGGGAGAGGGTAGAGAGTGTAATGCAAAAGATGCAAGAGAGGCTTTTGCTCTTGCAGGGGGCCAGCTGAAAACTTCTGGCAGTTAGAAGCCTTATAATTCTGAGAAGAGTCAGTTGGTTCCTGAGCCTTGAACAGAGCAGAAGGACCAATGAGAGCTCTCCTTTGACTTTCGATTTTGCTTTTGGCCTGTGCTTTGTATCTGGACAATTTGAACCTAGCTAATTTCTCTGGACCTCTCCCCAACCTTCTCCATATTATCCCCCTGTTTCCCTTCCTGTTTTCTTGGGGCTCTGGGAGACAGGGTGGCTTTTGGGTTTTTAGTGAATAGACTTTGTGGGTTTAGTTTTCCCCAACAGACAAGTAGGACATCCTTGAATTCAAACTATCCCATTAGTATTCCCTCTACTTCAAGAGCAGCCAAATCTTCCCTGACTGAGAGAATCAGGTCCTTCTCTCAGTCTAACCCATTCTTGTGACCCTCCCCCATCTTGAGTTTCTCCCAAGCAGCTGTCAGAAACCTCAAACCCCTCTCTCCATCCTGATCAATCCTGAACATTAATAAATCTCTTTGTTACCTAAGCAAACCCTCTGAAGAATCATTGTGTTGTAGAATTAGGCAAGGGTTGAAAGGGAAGGATTTATTCTCTTTATTTCCTGAGGGAAACTGTAGGCATCCATCTTGGGAGGAAGGAGTTGCCCAACACTTCCTCCTGAATCCCTTAAATTTCACTGACAGGGAGGAGTCTTGTGACTCCTCCTTTGAGGACTTGAGAAACTGACAAGAAAGCCCTCAAGTCAGATTTCAATCATTTCTGACTGGTCCTATTCCTTGTGTCTGTAGAAGTACCTTTCCTGCCTAGAAGGGTTTAGCCTATTGCCCCAGTATCCTCTGTCTCTAGCTTGGGTGAGTCTGTGTTAGCTGCCTCTCCTGAACACGTCACCCTGTACCCTTACCATCCTAATACCGCCTTGTCCATTCCGCCCTAAACTCAGCCATCCCCTTCATTCCTCTCTTATCACCTCAATCACCTTTTACCCCTCCATCACTCAGCAAGGGAAGAAGAGAACCCCCCAATTTTAGTGTTCCCCTTTTATCCATCACATTAATTGGTGAGCAAAGTTAGCAAACAACCTTAAATCTTCCGACATACCCAAAATGAAGCTGGCTAGAATAACATTCATCTTATCTAGCATATCCATTATGTCATGGTCTTTCATGCAAAGTGTAATGGATTTTTGGTTCAAGACAGTCCCCAATTTCGTGTAACAAGCTTTAGTTCTCTATGACTATTATAAATGGTGTGACCTAACCCTTGCTGAGTGCATTTGTTTTATTCTAACTGACATAGCCATAACCCTATCCATTTGGCAATTCCTAACAGTCTCAAAGAACATGTGCTCTCACCTGTGGAACTATTACTGCAATAACAACCAAGAAAGACACTGATTCTCATGAACCAGTAGCAAAAATCAAGATACTGATCCAAGTACTAAAACAACTAAGAGAAGGAAGGGAATTGGACAAGCACACAATTCTCCAACTGGAGACTGTGGAATCAAAGTACCTAAGAAGCAATACCACAACTAACAAACAACCATCCACAAATGCCATAGTGTCTCTTCTACCAATTGTAGACAGAACAATAGTGCAGCCTGGTGAAGGGATAGTGCATGTGAAAATATACAAAGCATTCACCCCAAGTGAGGAGGAGGGGAGGGAAATAACATGAATCATTTAACCATGGGAAAATATTCTAAATTAATTAATCAATAAAATTTTTCAAAAATAAAAATAAACAAATAAATAAAAGTAATGACAAGAGCATTGACATATAGCAAGTTGAAAATGATTGCATGAGGTCACTGATTTCATTAGTAGTATAGCCAAAGCTTATTTCTGTCAAATAAAAAGGAAAATATTAGACTAGATGGCTTGAATTACTATAGATCTTAATTTATGATCATTATATCCTGGGAACTCCTAACTCTGTTCTCTTTCTAATTACACCATATTTTGACACAGTCTTTCATTTACTATTATCTAGCATTTTACCATGGTAACATCATTCAAATTTAATACAAATTTGTCATAAAAGAGATACAGAGAGAGGATAAAAATAATCTGTACTCTACTTTCAGATGATATAAATCAGAGAATCCTGATTTGCTCAATAAGTGAGCAACACTCTTAAACCAACATTGTCAAGGCTTTGTTGGCACTTATTTTGAGAAGAAAGACATCCAGATACTTCAAAAGAAAAATGTTCAACCCAGTCAATATCTGAACTAGGGTTTTTATTGTTTTGATGTGAATTTAGGCAGAAAGAAAGAAAAGCAAATGCATGCTACTCATAATCTTGACAATTCAAGTTCCCAATGAAAATGTTAAAATGTGTGGTGAAAATATGAACACAAAAGAAATGACTTTTGGTAACAAATAAATGTCTAATATAAAGAATGGAATAATAATGGTAGAATAGAAAAATCTGTACTTGAAAATCATGACATGGGGATCTGCCATTCATTGTGTGCATAGCATTGAGCAAGAAACTAACTTTCTTGGGATGTCAGTTTCCTTACCTATACATATTTATTGTTCTTTGGTCATTCATGGATCATAAATATTAGAAAAAGACAATTAAGTTGAAAATATTTCAATATATAATTTCTTTGACAAATCATTTAAGAATTCTAAGGAAGATTGACATCTTTGCATACCTGAAATTATTTTTGATATTAGCTCACTTGAGATGAAATACAAAAATGTCAGTCAACTGCATTGTGTCTATTACAAAGTATAAGTTAATCACTGACTCAAAATAGCTCATTAATTCAATCTTGTAGTTTTGATTTCAGAAAAATCATCGACAAACATTATCAGTATTATTTCTGAGTTGCTGTTGATAACATCTGTTTTCTGGCATCTAGAGTGAATTTATAAAAGCTCAGCTCAATGCTATTGATTGTAAATTAATGCTTGCCTTTTTTTAAACTGTGGTGCATGAAGAAAGAGATTTTTAATTACATAGTTGGGAATATTTTTAGCTTAACTGGACTTTCAACGTTCAATATCTTCGATTAGAAAACACAATGACCAGACCAATTTATCACAGACTGCTGGTAATAGACCACAATGTTCTATATCAGGAATTAGAACCAATTGCTTCTTTAAGCATATGCCTCCACTGTCTAAATTATCTATTTAAGGTTTGATGCTAATAAACAATTTTGACTCCTTAGGAAAAACATTTAGGGAAAAATGGGTAGTTTTTAGGAAATTGTTTTCTCTGACATATGTTTCATTATGATATTTATGTAGCTTCCCATGCTCATTTTGAATTGAATTGATTATGAAGCAATGCATCAAAGTAACTCAATGAGTGATTCTTTCAAGAGACTGTCACAAATGAGGCAGTCATTCCCCTCAATATGTTGTTGTTGCCAATGAGAAACATTTTCATAAATAAAATCCTAAAAAAATCAGGTGTCCTTTCTGGAAAGTTCTAATTAATTTTGTGGAGTCTGAAACTCAAGGGGATAATCTATTACCATTGCACAATAGCAGAACAAATAACTGAGATTAACTAAAGAAAAGCCAATTTTTCCTGAACCAAATGGCTCAAAAGATGCACTAGCTAGGTAGAGAATTGCTCATGGCTTCTAAAGCTGAATTTTCAGACCGTATTTTAAATAAGATCCATATACACAAGCCAGCAATATTTTAGGATTTATGTCAGTGGGTGCCATAATTTATCTCCATTTCTGTATGGCCATTTTTAGAGTAAGTATATTTTCAAATTTTCCAGTAGAGAAATAAAGAGCCATAAGAGGGACAAGGGCCTGCTTAAATAAAAGTCCACTTCTGTTTTGTGAAAATATCCATACCATGTGAAAATCACTGGACTACCAAAAAAATCCAAGAAAATTAGTTTAAAGATGAAAAATAATGTAATTAACAATTATTTCATGATATGGAATGGATTTTGTCATTTTGGTCATGAAGACATTTTGGCAGAATAATTTTTCTTTCATTATTTCACAGCAATTGATTTTTATATTTTTCCATTCTTATGTGTATGATAAAAATTTCGGTTCATACTAAAGTATGTTTCTGGTTTCTGTGTGAGATGCAGCATGGTATAGTAGCATGTTGGAATTCAAGTTAAGACCATCTTGGTCTAAATCTGGTATTGATACTGTAAAAGTTAAAATTAATGGTTGTATGGGGGCAGCTGGGTAGCTCAGTGGATTGAGAGCCAGGCCTAGAGATGGGAGGGCCCAGATTCAAATCTGACCCTAGATACTTACCAGCTGTGTGACCCTGGGCAAGTCACTTGACCCCCATTGCCTACCCTTACCACTCTTCTGCCTTGGAACCAATACACAGTATTGACTCCAAGATGGAAGGTAAGGGTTTAAAAAAAATTAATGGTTGGATGATGATTATATGAAATGTGGTCGCCAGTATTTATTATATCTTGAGTCAGAAATGTATTTACAGATATTTACAAATAGAGAGGAAACAATAAAGAAAAGAAATGTGAGGGGGTTAGAGAAATTATATATCCTATCAACCTACATGTTTTGCTCTGGGTCTGCTTAATCTAGGCAGAGATTAATTAGCTCTCAACCAGGAAGGATGGTAGTGAGTAAACACATGGCCTCCTCCAAGATGGAAGCTAGTCTCTCCAGAAGCTAGGGAAGGGGTGGGTCAGCCTTTTATTCATACAATGAAGTTATCCAAGATTCAGTGTATAAGTAGAAGTTAAGCTCCTAGCCCATCATCTAACCCATAGTCTTCAGAGAAGCTCCCTGGAAGACTATCTAAGACTATCTCCAGAAGACAATATCTTCAGACTATCTTCTCAAAGACAATCGGCTCTGAAGGAATTCAGTGTTTGCTTTTTATGGTGATTTCTTGTCTGTTCCCCTCTTCACAGGGGCCAATCACAATTTCTAAATTGTCTAGCACTGCATCAGGGGCAGTGTCTATAGGATCAACTTCTCACCTTCTGAAGGTTAAGTTGTCATCAAAAAGATTTATGGATTCCATGCTGATTAAATTTCTAAGGATGTGAATTCTCAAAGTTCCTTGCTAGCTTCTCACTTAGTACTAAGTAAAGTGTTTAATTTTTTGTTAATTCAATTCAAAAGTAGACAAGGGAGAGTTGATCCTATCTTCAGTCTAGTGAGGTACTAAGTAAGAGTACTTAAGTTAGTGTTAATTCAGTATAGACAACAGAGTAAAGAATCTTTCATAATATTTGGATACTTGGTTGTGGGCGAATTATTGAAATTTTTTGA
Source organism: Gracilinanus agilis (assembly GCF_016433145.1). Classification (NCBI taxonomy): domain Eukaryota; kingdom Metazoa; phylum Chordata; class Mammalia; order Didelphimorphia; family Didelphidae; genus Gracilinanus; species Gracilinanus agilis. The sequence goes on from NC_058132.1 coordinate 632,916,437, forward strand.
GCCTTGAGCCATTATTATTTCTCAAAGTTATGGATAGGTTACAATCAGGGAAAGTTCCACATTAACTCATATATTCTGTTAGTTATTTATTTAGGATTTCTACTTGAAGAATTTGCTTAGTCCACCATCCTCATCAAGCCCAACAGATTGAGAAACTATGAAATGCTATTGCAGAAATATTATTGATTTTCTTCCCCTTTTGGTACATGGTACATTGATAATATTCAGAGAGCAGGAGATTATGGTTTTAGTGAGGAAAACCATAAATGAATATCAGTTGAAAAAAGTATCAAAGTCATTTGTCTTTTAGGGTTCAGATACCTGTTGGTTTACAAAATGCATTAAAGAAACTAAAATTTGGGGAAAAGCATTCATTCTATCCATCTATCCATTTGAGAATTTAATGTATCAACTCATAACTAATTCAACTCAATGATAAACTAATAATATAAAGATTATATGAAATATAAATATAAAACTAATAAACTAAGATATTCATAAAGTTGAAGTAAAAACTATATAGATCCTTGAATTTGATTATTTACATATTCATTCATGTCTAATGGAGACGATAACAACAAAAAGTTATGAAAAGCAGGTCTCCAACTAGACTTTTCCTTTAACCTCTGCTTTTCATAGAGCTGGTAAAATAACTACAATCACAACTGTGACAAAAGCAACAAATACACCAACACCAGCAACCACAAAATTTTTTTCTTATGCTTCACTTTATAAATATTCTAATCTAAACCTTCATTAGTGCTGTGAGTATTGGGACTCTGGCCAAATTACTCTCTTCATTTCTTTTGGTTAGTGACAATGAAAGATGTCATGGGCACAGCTCAAAAACTGAGCCATGATCCATTTATTTTTGCTAAGAAAAATAAATTAAATTCATACAAAAGTAATATTCAAATGACTTCCAGTATTACTTTCCCATTACTACAGAATACACTGGCTCTCCAAATCAAAAATGTCAAAATTATTTGACATCTCCCCATTCAGAGTCGCCCAGTTCTTGCACATTGCTGACAAATATATATGAGTTTCCCTTTCATATTATATTTTTATTTCCCTTTTTAATAAATGATTTATTGGCATTTTGTTTAACATCACTTCTCTTTCTGAATATCCTCCTCACTAATACATACATGATAGAACCTAATCTTGTAGCAAAAGAATATGAAAACACAAAACAATTCCTTGGCAATATCTGACAATTTTTGCTTCATCCCACACCTACAGTCTATTATTTTTCTGCCAAGAAGAGGAAGATTTATTTCAGTTTGTTTTTCAAAAGAAATTGGCCAATGTCTTTATCAGAGTTATGAAGTCTTTCAGTGATATTCACCTTCATATTATCATTATCACTTTGTAGAATATTTTCTTATTCTGTTTACTTCATTTTATCACAGTTTTGAGTCTCATATGTGTCATTTATTATAGTAAAATAACACAAAATACTATTTTATTATGCATTAATATTTATGTTTAGGTTATTTAGTTGTGGTGAAAGCTTCCATTTCAATAACATCCACCATCCACATAAGAACAGGACTACTATCCCTAGCTGCCCAACTACTTCTCCCATTCTTTCAGTTAGAGAAACTTTATAATAGATATATGTGTCTTCTGCAGTTTTTTCCATGGCCTTTATTGCATTACATTTATGTACCAAATTTTTCTAGCCATTTTCCTAATTGAAAGACACAAGGTCCATTTTTTTTAGTACATTAAGAAGTGCTAATATAAAAATGTTAATGGTACAGTGGGAAAGATACATCATTTGAATTCAGGGTATCTAAGTTTAGTTTCTCAGATCTTTTGCTTTTAACTATTGATTTGGGTTTTTTTTAGCATTTAATGATTTTTATCATTAAGAGCATTGGTTTTAGTCCTATGTGTGTTTTTTTTTTTGAGGTTTTAATTTTTTTTCAAGAATACTTGTAAGTAAAATTTTCAATAATCTATTTCTGACATTTTGTTATCTATCTTTTCTTTCTCCCTCCCAACTCTTCCATTTCTCCAAGATTGCAGGTAATATGATATAGGTTGTACCTATGCTATTATTCAATACATATTTTCTTATGGATCATGTTGTGAAAGAAGGCACCTATTACTTACACTACAGAAAAATTCATAGAGGAAATAAAATGCAGAATATCAAGCTTTAATCTGCAGTCATAGTTCCTCAGTTCTTTTTATAGTAGTGGATATTGTTTTAAGTCATGAATGTCTTGGATTTGTCCTAGATCTTTGGATTATTAATAATAGTTAAGTCATTTATAGTTGATCATTACAATTATTGTTGTTACTTTGTAAAATATTCTCCTGGTTCTACTCATTTCAATTTGCATCAGTTCGTATGTCTTTTTTTTTAACCTTTACCTTCCATCTTAGAATCAATATTTTGTATTGGTTCCAAGGCAGAAGAGTTTTAAGGGCTAGGCATTAGAGTTTAAGTGACTTTACCAAGATCACACAGCTAGAAAGTGTCTGATGCCAGATTTGAACCTAGGACCTCCTATATTTAGGCCTACCTCTCAATCCACTGAGTCACCCAGCTGCCTCTTCATAGAAGACTTTTAGGTTTTCTTTGTGTGTGTGTGTGTGTGTGTGTGTGTGTGTGTGTGTGTGTGTGTGAGATCATCTATCATTTTTGGCAGTGTATTTCATTGCAATCAGATTGATATCATAATTGCTACCCTGCTTTTTTTTACCTTTGACTGAAGCATCTAGTCCTTTACATTTATTTATATTATTTCATTTATTTATTTATTCATTTATTTATTTATTTATTTATTTATTTATTTATTTATTTATTTATTTTGTGTTTTTCCCTGATTTAAATGTGTTTTTTAAAGGCAGCTCATGGTGGGATTCTGGCTTTTAATCTACTTTGCCATACTCTTCTGTTTTATGGGTGAATTCAGCCTATTCACATTCACAGTTGTGATGTGTGTTTCCTTCCAAATTATTTTCTACTTTTAATACTTCTTTCTTCTTTCTCTGTTCATAAATATTTTTGTTATTACCAAATCACCAAATTTACCCACCCTTTTGTCTCCCCTTGTCCCATACTTTTCTCATTTCCCCATCCTTCTTATTTCCCTATAGGCTAAGATGGGTTCCTCTAGCTAACTGCATGATTCTGATATACCTCTTCATGTGAGATGATTTACTCCCAATTTTCTCTCTTTTTCCAGATTATTCTTTTTATATGTCTTGATTTTGTTTTTCTTTTTTTTGGGGGGGTAGGGTGGATATTATACTATCATATTCAACTTACTATCCTGCTGTCTACATATGCTACTATTCACTGACTTACTATTGCTAAAATTCTTAAGTATCTTTTAAATATTAAGTATCCTAAGTAATTTAGATAACTTAGGTACTTGAAATATCACAGATATATTAATATTTTAATTAATATCTTAAATATGTTAGTCATCACCTTATGTAGTAACTTAATCAGTTTAACTCCATGGTTTCCCTTCATTTACTTAAATATCTTAAGTATTCTCAGTATCTCTTGTATCATAGATATGTAAGTATCTTCATTTTCACCATAGTAATAATGCAGTTTAATGATAGTTTTCTTTGATTACCTTAAATAACTTTTAGATCCTAGATATCTTAAGTATCTTAGTTTACACTATCCCATGTAGGAATTTGTTGAGTTTAGTTCTACTGAGTCCTTTGAACATTTCTTTTCTTTTTACCTTATTATGCTTTTCTTGAGTGTTGAATTAGATAATCAAATCTTCTTTGTAGCTATGGTTATTTCATCAGAAATGCTCCTAGAAGCCCTCTATTTCATTAAATGTGTATTTCTTTCCTATTGCAATAGGCTCAGTTTTGCTGGGTAGGTGATCCTTGGATGGAAATCTAGAAATTTTGACTTTCAGAATATATTCCATACCTTTCAGCCCTTCAGTGCAGAAGCTGTTAAGTCCTGTGCCATCTTAACTGTTTCCACAGTACTTGAATTTTTTCTGGCTGCTTGTAATATTTTCTCCTTGGCCTTGATTATCTAGAATTTAACTATAATAGTCCTGAGACTGTTAAATTTGGAATCTCTTTCAGGCAGTGAGAGGTGGATACTTTTTATTTTTGATTCTTGTTCTAGAGCATCATGGCAGTTCTTCCTGATAATTTTTTGCAATACGGTGTTTAGGGCTCTGTTTTTGATCTTGGCTTTCACAAAAACCAGTGTTTCTTAGGTTATCTCTACTGGATTTGTTTTCCAGTGTTATAGGTGGGATGGTGATACAGGATAGGGCCTGATGGAGAGAGGAACAAAGGTCCTCTGATGGTATAAGGACCTGAGCTTTGTGAAGGGGGGAAGCCTAGGTGAATCATCAAGTCATGGTAATGAACACTAGGTCACACAAAGTATTTGAAACTCAGCTAAATACCCAGCTCCCACACAACAGTGCCCAGGAATAAGTGATCAAGTGAAAATCTGTGAATTAGATCACAGAGTTTCTCTGACTGCTTATCTTGGGTTTAAGTTGATGGATAACACTATAGACTAAATGGATAATGATTATGACTGCGATTTGACTTTACTTGAGCAATCCCTTTCCCTCAGATCCAAAGACTATGATGAATGATCCTAGGACAATAATGAAATTCACCTAAGTAAGCCTTTAAGATTTAATTATAACAAATTTAGGGAAAGGAACAGGGTTGAAGGAAAGAAGTGTTAGGAAAACTTCACTAAACTACCGATGATCAGGTTTGTCAATCAAAGAGTAAACAGGTTTGAGATTGTCTGCTGGAGGACTTCTCTTTTCTGTGGCACCCTGGCCAGGCCAGGCACCTTTGGCCTTAACAACATTGATTGATTATTGATGTTGTTCTTTCTTGATGTTCAAAAGATTAATATATAGCACAGCTTTGTCCAGAAGTTGAGGATGTGATAATTATTGGAACAGGATGCAGGTAACCTAAGCAGATTTGGTTTGACCTACCCACATAACCAACCCAAGTCCCTTCTCAGGAATGAGAGAGCTTCTTGTTCAAATTTATCCCTTTTATAGTCCTGGCAGTAACTGCTTTTACCTTATGGGTCATGGCATCTGGGTTGGTTCTAAATTCTAAAACTGTTGAGTGTCACTTATCCTCTGCTCCATTTTTTATAGCAAAATGATATTACACCAAGTAAGTTGTTTTTCCAGGTGAGATATTTCAGATTTTCTTATATTTTTTCATCCTTTTGAATTTCCTTTAATGTTTCCTACTGCCTTATAGAGTAGTTAACTTCCATTTGTCCAGTTCTAATTTTTAGGAATCTGTTTTTCTTCTTTAAGGCTTTGTACTTTCTTTTATAGAGTTATTTTCCTGTCTGAGATTTAGTATTTTTTTCTTTTTCTTTTTTTAGGTATCTGTTTTCCATTAGTGAGATTTTGTTCTAAGTTTTTTAATTTTTCTATCATTTTCACTTTTATTTTCTTTTCTAAATCTCTAATTGTTTACTAATCCTTTTTTGGAGCTCTTTCAGGAATTCATTTTAAGTGTTTTTCCCTTTTACTGAAATAGTTTTCTAAGGCCAGCCTTTTCTTTGTCTTTTACTCATTTTGGGGATGTCTTCATCATCTTGCCTATGTGTTGAAGATCAGATCCACTTCTAAAGTAAAGTTTCCCTTGGTTTCCCTGGGTGCACATGGAGAGGATATAGCTGGATACCATTCTTCATCTGCGAGCTTTCCCTGGTGTTTCAAGTGCCCAGGGTTGTTCTTTCCAATGAGGATTCCCTTGTGTGAGCTTGCAATGAGTCACTCCTCAAAATGTTTAGCATGAGCTTGCAAAACTACAATAATAGTGGGCAGTTGGATGGTTCAGTGGATTGAGAGTCAGGCCTGAGACAGGAGGCCCTAGGTTCAAACCTGGCCTCAGACACTTTGTAGCTGTGTGACCCTGGGCAAGTCACTTAACACCCATTGCCTAGCCCTGAAACAAATAAAATTAATATAGAAGGATATATAAAGATATTAGGGTTTGAAAATGAATAAAATTTAAAAAACTACAGTCATATATGTTTGTGATAATCCCCTTTATATCTTGGCATCAGAATTTTTTTGACATTTAGTAATATTTATTTTTTAGAAAAGTTAAAATGGTTACTTGATTCATGCTCCCACCTTCCCCTTCGCCCCCCCAAAATACCCCCCATAGCCGATGTGCATTTCCACTGGTTTTAAACATGTGTCATTGATCAAGACCTATTTCCAAATTGTTGATAGTTGCATTGGTGTGGTAGCTTCGAGTCTACATCCCCAATCATGTCCGCCTTGACCCATGTGTTCAAGCAGTTGGCTTTCCGCTGTGCTTCAGCTCCTGCAGTTCTTCCTGTGAATGTGGGTAGCATTGTTTACCATAAGTCCCTCAGAATTGTCCTGGGTCATTGCATTGTGCTAGTACAGATGTCCATTACATTCTATTTTACAACAGTGTATTGGTCTCTGTGTACAATGTTCTTCTGGCTCTGCTCCTTTCACTCTGCATCAATTCCTGGAGGTCTTTCCAGTTCACATGGAATTCCTCCAGTTTATTATTCCTTTGAGCACAATAGTATTCCAGCATATACCACAATTTGTTCAGCCATTCCCTAATTGGAGGGCATAACCTCATTTTGCAGTTTTTTGCCACCATAAAAAGCGCGGCTATAAATATTTTTGTACAAGTCTGTTTATCTATGATCTCTTTGGGGTACAAACCCAACAATGGTATGACTGCATCAAAGGACAGGCATTCTTTTATAGCCCTTTGAGCATAGTTCCAAATTGTCTTCCAGAATGGTTGGATCAGTTCACAACTCCACCAGCAATGCATTAATGTCCCAATTTTTCCACATCACCTCCAGCATTCATTACTCTCCCCTTCTTTCATTTTAGCTAATCTGCCAGGTGTGAGGTAATATCTCAGAGTTATTTTGATTTGCATTTCTCTAATTATTAGAGATTTAGAACACTTTCTCATGTGCTTATTGATACTTTTGATTTCTTTATTTGAAAATTACCTATTCATGTCCCTTGCCCATTTATCAATTGAGGAATGGCTTGAATTTTTATACAATTGATTCAACTCCTTGTATAATTGAGTAATTAGAACCCCATCAAAATTTTTGTTATAAAGATTGTTTCCCAATTTGTTGTTTCCCTCCTGATTTTGGCTGCATTCTTTTTGTTTGTACAAAAGCTTTTTAGTTTGATATAATCAAAATCATTTATTTTACATTTTGTAATTTTCTCTAACTCTTGCTTAGTTTTATATTCAAGTCATTCACCCATTCTCAATTTATCTTGGTGTAGGGTGTGAGATGTTGATCTAAACCTAATCTCTCCCATATTGTTTTCCAAATTTCCCAGCAGTTTTTGTCAAATAGTGGATTCATGTCCCAAAAGTTGGGCTCTTTGGGTTTATCATACACTGTCTTGCTGATGTCATAATCCCAAAGTCTATTCCACTGATCCTCCCTTCTATCTCTTAGCCAGTACCATATTGTTTTGATCACTACTGCTTTATAGTCTACTTTAATATCTGGTACTGCTAGGCCCCCTTCCTTCACATTTTTTTTTCATTATTTCCCTTAATATTCTTGATCTTTTGTTATTCCAAATGAAATTTGTTACAGTTTTTCCTAATTCAGTAAAGAAGTTTTTTGGTAGTTTGATAAGTATGGCTCTAAATAGATAAATTAATTTGGGCAGAATGGTCATTTTTATTATGTTAGCTCGTCCTACCCATGAACGATCAATGTTTTTCCAATTGTTTAGATCTAGTTTTAATTGTTTGGAAAATGTTTTGTAGTTCTTTTCGTATAATTCCTGTGTTTGTTTTGGTAGATAGATTCCTAAGTATTTTATGTTGTCTAGGGTGATTTTAAATGGTGTTTCTCTTTCTACCCCTTGCTGCTCTAATGTGTTGGAAATATATAGAAATGCTGATGATTTATGTGTATTTAGTTTGTATCCTGCAACTCTGGTAAAGCTGTTGATTATTTCTACAAGCTTCTTAGTTGATTCTCTAGGATTTCTTAAGTAGACCATCATAACATCTGCAAAGAGTGATAGCTCATCTCCTCATTGCCTATTTTGATACCTTCAATTTCTTTTTCTTCTCTAACTGCTACTTAGGAAAGGTCCTCCTATTCCTATACTTTCCAGGGTTTTCAATAGGAATGGGTGCTGTATTTTGTCAAAGGCTTTTTCATCATCTATTGAGATAATCATGTGATTTTTGTTTGTTAGATTGTTGATATGGTCAATTATGTGGATGGTTTTCCTAATGTTGAACCACCTTGCATTCCTAGTATAAATCCCACCTAATCATGTTGGATGATCCTCTTGATCACTTGCTGGAGTCTCTTTGTTACCTTTATATTTAAGATTTTTGCATCTATGTTCATTAGGATGATTGGTCTGTAGTTTTTTTCTCTGTTTTTGATCTACCTGGCTTTGGAATCAGTTCCATATTTGAGTCATAAAAGGAATTTGGTAGGGCTCCTTCTTTGCTTATAATATCAAATAATTTGTATAGTATTGGCATTAGTTGCTCTTTGAATGTCTGATAGAATTCACTTGTGCATCCATCAGGCCCTGGCGATGTATTCTTAGGGAGTTCTTTAATAGCTTGTTCAATTTTTTTTTCCAATATGGGATTATTGAGATATTCTATTTCATCTGCTGTTAGTCTAGGCAATTTATATTTTTGTAAATATTCATCCATATCTCCTAGATTGCTATATTTATTGCCATATAATTGGGCAAAATAGTTTTTAATTATTGCCTTAATTTCCTCTTCATTAGAGGTGAGGTTTCCCTTTTCATCTTTGATACTGTCAATTTGGTTTTCTTCTTTCCTTTTTTTATTAGATTGACTAGTATTTTGTCTATTTTATCTGTTTTTTCAAAGTACCAGCTTCTAGTCTTATTTATTAATTCAATCGTTCTTTTACTTTCGATTTTATTAATTTCTCCCTTGATTTTTAGTATTTCTAATTTAGTTTCCATCTGGGGATTTTTAATTTGCTCGCTTTCTAATTTTTTGAGTTGCATGCCCAATTCATTGATCTCTTCCCTCCCTAATTTGTTAATATATGCACTCAAGGATATAAATTTCCCCCTGAGTACTGCCTTGGCCGCATCCCACAGAGTTTGGTAAGATGTCTCATCATTGTCATTTTCTTCAATGAAATTATTGACTGTTTCTATGATTCCTTCTTTGACAAATTGGTTTTGGAGAATCATATTATTTAATTTCCAATTAGTTTTTGATTTTCCTGTTCAGGTGCCCTCACTAATTATTATTTTTATTGCATTATGATCTGAGAAGGTTACATTTATTATTTCTGCTCTTTTGCATTTGTTTGCAATGATTCTATGCCCTATAACATGGTCAATCTTTGTGAATGTGCCATGTGCAGCTGAGAAGAAGGTGTATTCCTTTTTGTCCCTATTTATTTTTCTCCACATGTCAATTAGATCTAATTTTTCTAGGTCTTCATTCACCTCTCTTACCTCTTTCTTATTTATTTTTCGGTTTGATTTATCTAGATCTGACAGAGGAATATTTAGATCTCCCACTAGTATGGTTTTACTATCTATTTCCTTCTTGAGCTCTGCCAGGTTCTCCTTTATGAATTTGGGTGCTATGCCACTTGGTGCATACATATTGAGCAGTGTTATTTCCTCATTGTTTATACTGCCTTTAATCAGGATGTAATGACCTTCCCTGTCTTTTTTAATCATATCTATTTTTACTTTGGCTTTGTCAGAAATCATAATAGCCACTCCTGCCTTCTTTTTCTCATTTGACGCCCAAAAGATTTTGCTCAAACCCTGAACCTTAAACTTGTGTATGTCCACCCGCCTCATATGTGTTTCTTGTAGACAACATATGGTGGGGTTTTGGTTTCTAATCCACTCTGCTATTTGTTTCCGTTTTATGAGCGAGTTCATCCCATTCATATTCAGAGTTATAATCATCAGTTGTGCATTTGCTGACATTTTCAAATCCTCCCCCATTCCTACCCCTTCTCCTTAAACTATTTCCTTTAAAACCAGTGGTTTGTTATTAAGACCCTATCCCTTATCCCCTCACTTGATTAACTTCCCTTTCTACCCCCTCCCTTATTTTTCCCCCCTCTTTTTGTTTTTAAAGGCCTAATGAATTCCCTCCCCCTTCACCCCTCCCCTTTTTTGACCTCCCCACTCCCCTGCTCCCCTTGGTTTATCCCTTCTAACTTTCTCAGAAGGGTTAGATAAGAGTTTTATTTCCCAATGGATAGTATAGCTACTCTTCCCTCTCCGGGTTGATTACACTGAGAGTAAGGTTTGATTATTACCTCTTTATGCTCTCTTCCTCTCCTTCTTATAATAGTATTTGTCCCCTCTCCCTCCCATGCCCTCTTTGTGTATAATAGAATATTCTATTTTCTTATTCACTCAAGTTTCTCTTGGTATCCCCTGCTATTCACCCCCTCTTTCCCATCCCCCATGCCATCTTAGATTATTTAGTGTTCCACCCTCACCCTGTGAATTATTCTTCTGATTACTATAATAGTGAATACTATAATAGTGAATAGAGTTCACTACAGAGAATTATACATAACATTTTTCTACATAGGAATACAGATAATTAGAACTCACTGAGGCCCTTAAAAAAGCAAATTTAAAAATTATAAGTTTTCTTTCTTTCCCCTCTGTATCTTATTTCCTTTTCAGGTTTCTCTCGATTTTTGTGGTTGGATATCAAACTTTCCATTTAGCCCTGGTCTTTCCTGTGCAAATACCTGGAATTCTTCAATTTTGTTGAATGCCCATACTTTCCCCTGGAAATATATAGTCAATTTTGATGGGTAGTTGATCCGTGGTTGCAGGCCCAGCTCTCTTGCTTTTCTGAATATCGTATTCCAAGCCTTGAGATCTTTTAGCGTGGAGGCTGCCAGATCCTGTGTGATCCTGATTGGTGCTCCTTGATATTTGAATTGTCTCTTTCTGGCTTCTTGTAAGATTTTTTCTTTT
>NC_058132.1:632927557-632956579 GCF_016433145.1 Gracilinanus agilis
TCTTGAGAGATCATTAGCTTCTACTTGCTCAATTCTAGCCTTTAGGGATTGATTTTCGGCTATAATCTTTCGGTTTTCGGCCATAATCTTCTGGTTTTCGGCCATAATCCTCTGGTTTTCGGCCATAATCTTCTGGTTTTCGGCCATAATCTTCTGATATTCCTTTTCAATCTGGTCATTTCTGGTGTTCAATTGCAAGATTCTACCTTTTAAACAGTTATTTTCTTGCCAGATCTCTTCCATTTTCCTCAAAATCTCAGTTTTGAACTTTTCCATAGCTTGTGAGGAGTTTTCCTTATTTGAGGAGGGTCTAGATGCTTGTTTGTTCTCCTCCTCTGTTTGCTTGGTTGTCTGGATTTTCTCTGTGTAAAAGTTGTCGAGTGTTAAAGGCTTCTTTTTCTTGTTGTTATTCTTTCTCTTCTGAGCTTCCTGAGACTGGGTAGCCATCATTAGCCCAGCAGCTTCTCAGCTTTATCCTCGTGCTCAGTGTCTGTCCACAGTCTATTGGCTCCTGAGGTCTAAGTTCTGGTTTTTTCCAAGGTCAAGCCCCCTGGTGGACCCCCTTGCTTGATTCTCTGCAGGAGGTTCCTTTACAAGTCTCAGGGCGCTGCTTCCACAGTCGTATACCCGTCTGCACTGGTTCCCCACTCAGGTTTTCAGAGCTTTAGTTCCTGGCTGTGTCTGCCTCTACCCACGCCTCCACCCGTGCCTGTGCTCTCATCCCGTGCTCTGCGCCCTGCGTCCACTCTCTGCTCCCGAGCTCAGATTTCGGGTGTGTTCTTTGGCTTATTGGGGTCCTAAATCTTGCTACTCTCAGGAACAGGCCCCAGAGCTGCCAATGACTCAATGGGTGCCCCAAACTTGCTCTATTTCTTTTTAGCTGGCTTCGGCACTATAGATGTTGTGTGTGGAGGGGGTGGGGGTGGGGTGGTTGCTCAGCCTGCGATTTAGTTAGAGCTGTTTCACCCCTTTATAGCATGGAAATGCCTCGATTCCATGTACCTTCCACGCTGTGCCCTGTTGTGGGGTTCCTCCGTTTGTCTGGACTTGTTTTTATGTCCCCTTGAGGAGTTTTGTGTGTTTTGGTCAGGAGAGGTTAAGAGCTGCTTCTTACTCAGCCGCCATCTTAACCCGGAACCCCTTCCCTGTCTTTTTTAATCATATCTATTTTTACTTTGGCTTTGTCAGAAATCATGATCATCACTCCTGCCTCATTTTTCTCATTTAAAGCCCAAAAGATTTTGCTCAAGCCTTTTCCCTTAAACTTGTGTATGTCCACCCACCTCATATGTGTTTCTTGTAGACAACATATGGTAGGATTTTAGTTTCTAATCCCCTCTGCTATTTGCTTCCTTTTTATGGGTGAATTCATCCCATTCACATTCAGAGTTACGATTATCAGTTGTGTATTAGCCAACATTTTGGTATCCTCTCCTAGTTCTATCCCTTCTTCTTACACTATTTCTTTTAAACCAGTGGTTTGCTTTAAGCCAGTAACCCTTATCCCTTCCCTTGATTAACTTTCCTTTCTACCCCCTTCCTTATTATTCCCCTCTTTTTATTTTTAAGGCCTGATGAACTTCCTCCCCCTTCTTCTCCCCTCCCTTTTTTGACCTCCCCACTCCTCTGCTCCCCTTGGTTTGTCCCTTCTGACTTTCTCAGTAGGGATATATAGAGTTCTATATCCCAATTGATATAGCTACTCTTCCCTCTCAGGGTTAATTGCACTGAGAGTAAGGTTAAATATTACCTCTTAATGCTCTCTTCCTCTACTTCTTATAATAGTATTCATCCCTTTCTCTTCCCATGCCCTATTTGTGTGTAATAGAATATCCTATTTTTCTTTTCTTTTTTTTTTTAAATCCTTGTACTTTGTGTATTGTCTCATAGGTGGAAGATTGGTAAGGGTGGGCAATGGGGGTCAAGTGACTTGCCGAGGGTCACACAGCTGGGAAGTGGCTGAGGCCGGGTTTGAACCTAGGACCTCCTGTCTCTAGGCCTGACTCTCACTCCACTGAGCTACCCAGCTGCCTTATTTCTTCAAGTTTCTCTTGGTGTCCTCTACTCTTCACCTCCCTCTTTCCCACCTCCCATACCATCTTAGACCATTTGGTATTCCAACCTCTTCCTATGAATAATTCTTCTAATTACTATAATAGTGAATACTATAATAGTAAATAGAGTTCACTACAGAGAATTATTTATAACAATTCTTTACATAGGAATACAGATAATTAGATCTTATTTAAGCCCTTAAAGAGGCATATTTAAAAATGAGTTTTCTTTCTTTCCCCTCTGTGTCTTATTTACCTTTTCATGTTTTCCTTGGTTTTTGTGGTTGGATATTGAACTTTCCATTTAGTCCTGGTCTTTTCTGTGCAAATACTTGGAAATATATCTTGTTGAATGCCCAAACTTTCCCCTGGAAGTATAGAGTCAGTTTTGATTGGTAGATGATCCTTGGTTGTAGACCCAGTTCTCTTGCCTTTCTGAATATCATATTCCTAGCCTTGAGGACTTTTAGTGTCGTGGCTGCCAGATCCTGTGTAATCCTGATTGGTGCTCCTTGATTTCTGAATTATCTCTTTCTGGCTTCTTTTAAAATTTTTTCTTTTTCTTGGAAGCTCTTGAATTTGGCTATTATATTCCTGGGTGTTGTCTTTTCAGGGTCTAGTGTTGAGGGTGATCTATGGATCCTTTCAATATATATATTGCCCTCTTGTTGTAGAACTTCAGGGCAGTTTTGCTGAATAATTTCTTTTAGTATGGAGTCCAAATTTCTATTAATTTCTGCTTTTTCAGGAAGACCAATGATTCTCAAATTGTCTCTTCAAAATCTGTTTTCTTGATCTGTCAATTTCTCATTGAGATATTTAATATTTCCTTCTATTTTATCAGTCTTTTGACTTTTATTTGTTCTTGCTGTCTTGAGAGATCATTGGCATCTATTTGCCCAATTCTTGTCTTTAGAGACTGGTTTTCTGCTATAACCTTTTAATTTTCCAGTCTATACTGTTTTCCAACTGTTTGATTTTTGGTCTCTAATTTTCTTGTCAATTCTTTTGATTTGGGGGCTTCTTTTTCGAATTGCCCAATTCTAGTCTTTAGAGACTTGTTTTCCCTTTCAATTTGGTCATTTCCGGTCTTTGATTTACTTGCCTGACTTTCCAATTGTGAAATTCTGCCTTTTAAACTGTTATTTTCTTGCCAGATCTCTTCCATCTTTCTCATAATCTCAGATTTGAATTCTTCAAGACGTTGTGACGCGTTTTCATTATTTTGGGAAGGTTTAGATATAGTTACTTGTTTGTTCTCCTCTATTGTTTGCTCTTTTGTCTATATTTTTTCTGTGTAGAAGTTGTTGAGTATTAAAGGTTTCTTCTTGATCTTTCTCTTCTAGGGTTCCTGATTCTGGCTTGCCATTTTAACCCAGTGCCCTCTCAGCTTTATCCTCATGCCCAGGTTCTGTCTGCACTCTTTAAGCTCCTGAGGTCTCAGGTCTAGTTGTTCTCAAGGTCAAGACTCCTGGTGGTCCCTTTGCTTGTTCTTCTGGCTGAAGCTCCTTTAATAGTTTCAGGGCACTGCTTCCACAGTCATGCATCTCTCTGCACTAGGTCCCCACTCAGGGTCCTTGCCTGTGCTCAGGATCCGCTTCTGTGCCTGAGCTCAGGGTCTGTGTTCAAAGTCCACTGTTCTTTAGCCTCTTGTGATCTTAAGTCCTGTTGCTTTCAGGAACAGGCCCTGGTGACCCCAGGTAGTTGCCAATGACTTAATGGGTGCCCCAAACTTGCTCTAAGTCTTTTGCGCTGGCTTTGGCATTGTAGGTGGTGTGGGGTGAGGGAGGGGGCATGCTCAGCTGGTGTTTTATTAAGAGCTGTTTCACCCCTTTATAGCATGGAAATGCCCCCAATTCCATGTACCTTCAATGCAGTGCCATGTTGTGGGGTCCATTTGTTTGTCTGGATTTGTTTTTATGTCTTCCTGAGGAGTCCTATATGAGTGGGTTAGGAGAGGTCAAGCAGCTGCTTTTTACTCTGCCTCCATCTTAACCCAGAAAAAATCTGGCATCAGACTTTTAATCAATAACATAGAATCTTATCTTTAAACCTAGACGAGACATTCAAGGTGAGAAATTAAATGTTTGTATGCCATTTCCTTTGTCATTATCTTTAGTCTATCAATAAATATTTATATATAAAGTTTTCCTATTTATAAAGTATTAATCATATGTTCAGGGTACTATGCTGAGAGTTAAACATTGTTTCAAAGATTTTAATTTTCACTTATTTTTTAGAATATTATATTTTAGTTTCTAGTAACGTCTGAATATTTCACTTATGATTCTTACATTAAATACTATATTTGTAATATACATTAGTATATGATTAATCTTGGTAAAATATAGTTAATGCTGAGAAAGTGTGCATACATAATTTCAGTGCATTCCATAAAATTCTATAAGGCTAGAAGTTATAGGTAAGAGCTTACTTGCACAGGTGGAGAAAAAGTTATGATGATATCACAGTCCATACAAATAAAACTGCCAAAAGAAATCTACAAAAATAATAGATAGTCTGAAGACAGCTCTAATTTTGATGTCAAAAAGATAGAATTGTCTCCTTAAAACTAGACTTAATATTTGAGGAAAAGGAGATGGAAAATAGAAAAAAGAGGAGAAGGAACAAATATGATGTGGTGATGGTAATGCCTACAGGTATTAACTGAAGCCCAAACTGACACAAATCTGATTGGTTGCCACTTGAACAAATAAAGATGGTAACATTTTCCTGACAACAATTTGTAGCTCAGAGCTGTTCAAAGTGTACAAAAATAACTGTTTTGTATGATCTTTCCATATAAGCAAATCCACAAATCAGAATGAAAAATATTTCACAAGATATGTCTCAATTTTTGTTTCAGAAAATACATAGTTACCATATTCCAGATTTACTTTATACATTTCCAACAATCAATCATTTCAAGACTCATTACGTGCTTTTCTTTTGTGTTACCTGACAAAGCTTGGTGAAAAACAACATTGGATTATTTATTAAATATTTTAATAAAAAGGGCATTGAAATTTCTTAACATGATAAAGAACATATAGATTAAAATAATTCAAAATAAAGTGATATGTATTTCAAAGTCATAGGTATTTCATGGAGGAAAATAATCTGGTGTCCAGATCAGCCTATTTTGTGCTCATCTGCCACATACCTTATTATTTGGCACTCATGCTGGCTTTTATCCTCATTGTTTGTTTACTCATCACAAGTATATATCTTATTTCCCTAAAGAACATGTCAACTAATTTGAGCATATAGAACTTACATTCCATTGGGGAGTATTTCCTGCTTTGTCTCCATAGAGTTTTAAATCCCTTTTCTGTCCTGACTCCTCTACTCAAATAAAATTTTCCTCTGTGATTACCAATGATCTCCAAATTTCTAAATCCAATAGCCTTTTGTCTCTGCAACTTAGGGTGTTGGATTGCTTTCTTCCTCCTAGATGCTCTCTCCTCTTTTGTGTATTCCTTTCCATCAGTCATAGTCAATATTCTTTTTTTAAGTTTTATGTGTATATTCTACCTATTATGACGGAAGGGTTCTGTTCTACGCCTTTTTATCTTTCCTTGCTATGATTTCTTTCTCCAATCCCCCCAACCTTCCCTCTATGCATATGTGCATGAGTACATGGTTTCTCTCTCTTTCTCTGTGTTTGTCTCTGTCTCTCTTTATCTTTCTGTCTGTCTGTTTCTTGTTATGTAAAGGATGGCAGCATGGAATCCCTGCAAAATACAGGGACAGCCTCACCCAGAATTCCAGGGGACCCCCCCTGGAGAACTTTGGGTGAGGGGACAGTTGAAAGGGAGTTAGGCAGTTGCTTCTGGAGAGTTAATATGGGCAGATCTCACTGCTTACTGCTCCTGACTTGAGGGTTCACCTGAGAGGGCCATTGTGGCTAAGCCATCGTGGTTTCTACTCAGAAGTTAGCCTGCTTAGTAGGGCTAGTCTTTACCAACATCAATACAACAATTATTTAGTGATATATAGATTAGAAATATTCACTATTAACAAGAGAGCCAGTTTAGCCAAGGGCCCGTCATCCCCTCCTGAGGGGGAGAAGGGCAGCTTCAACCTAACAGATCAGGGTTACCCTTTCTTCATCCAAAACCTAATTACCCCCTCTAGCTTTTCCCTTTCCTTCTTAATATAAATTTTACCTTCAATATCTGTGCCTGGGAATTATTTGGGGATACTCACTGCTCCTAATTATCACATAGCTTGAATCCTCTCAGCTGCCAGTTTTAAGATCAGATCCATCTCTGTCCTCAACATTTAGATAACTAGCTTCTATTTATTCCTCTATCAGACCTGTGGGGAATATAAGTTAAAGAAAGAGAACATCATTGGAGTTTAGTTTCAACAGAAACTTGCTAGAAGAACCTCAGCTTATCTCTATTATCCCAACTGAAAATCAACTGCTTGGGGGTAGGGATTTGATAGTCAGGAGTGTCTAACCCCTCCCTTCTCACTGAAGCCTGTCAGTCAGTGTCTGTGACTTGGAGGTCACTGGCCCTAGCATAATTATCTGCTTCCCCAAACTATCTGTTATTATCAACATAACAGTTTTAGTTCTCCAGGGGGGATCCCCTGGAATTCTGGGTGAGGCTAACCCTGTATTTTGCAGGGATTCCATGCTGCCATCCTTTACATAACATTCTCCATAATTAGGGGTTTTCTAGAAACCTAAATAATTTCATGCTTTCCAGGACAACATGGGACTGGGTACAAGTAAGCAAGATACTGTTCTTTCAACAGCAAGTTTCTCTCGCCATTTATTCTTCTTGGCAGGTTCCTTCAAAGCTAAACTTAGGTTCAATCTTCTATAAGAGACCTTTCCTAACTGTATCAGTTGTCAATACTGCCACAGAAATCATTGTGACTTTATATTTATTTTTCCTGCATTTACTTAAATGGGAATAGGTTGCAACTTCTTAGTAGAAGAATGCTTTTCCTGGAAGACAGGGGGTATCTCACTTTTGTAATTGCATCTTCAGCACCTAGTAAGTTAATAATGATAATGACAGTAATAATAAGCATTTTATGGCACTTTGAGGTGTGTAGGGTATCTTACAAATATTTTCTCATTACATCCTTAAATATATTCTTGGTGGGAGGGAGCATCATTATTCAGATGAAGAAACTAAG
Organism: Gracilinanus agilis; assembly: GCF_016433145.1. Taxonomy (NCBI): domain Eukaryota; kingdom Metazoa; phylum Chordata; class Mammalia; order Didelphimorphia; family Didelphidae; genus Gracilinanus; species Gracilinanus agilis. The sequence goes on from NC_058132.1 coordinate 632,934,769, forward strand.
GGAAACATAAATAAAGAAGTACTAATAACTAATGTTTCTATGGTGACTACTATGTGCCATGCATTGTGTAATCACTTTACAAATATTATTTCATTTGATAATCACAACTCCATGAGGTAGGTATTATTATTATTCCCATTTCACAGATGAATAAATGAGAAAAACAGAAGTTAATTGACTTGCCTATGTTTACAAAGCTAATAAGTTTGTTGTTTTTGTTCAGTCTTTTCAGTTGTGTCTGACTTTTTGTGACCCATTTTGGCTATTTTTTTTTTGTAAATACAACAGAGTGATTTGCCATTTACTTCTCTAGCTAATCACTGGTTGTATGAATATTAAGACTATTCATATACCTTTGATATCCATCTGACACTCAACTCTGATTTGTGGCTACAAGCTGTAGCATTCACTGGCTACACCAAGGGAGACCATCTGGGCAGATGGGCTAAACATGTTTGAGAGAAATTGTTGGGTCAATATGTTAGGAGAGTATCTGCCCAAGTAAGTAAAACTTCCTCCTGTGAAATGGATAGATGAGAACAATTTGTTCCCAAAACCATGAAGGCAACTGACTACTGAGTGTTTGTGAAAACACTGAAGATACTAACATCCTCCACTGCATTCCAGGCCTTCACAAGTCAACCATTCTTTCTTCTTTCTGTTTTGAATCATGTATGTATGCTGCATGTTGCTTAACATCCTCCAGTGGTAGTGAATCCCACTGTGGACAACTCTGTCTAAAATAGTTTTGAATCGGGATTGAGGTTCCCTTTACAAACTGTCTCCTTCTGTGGTCAATTGTATCCTGGGTATGTGTGTCTCTAAGACCAAGAATCGTTTCTACAGCTTCAATGACCCTATCCAAAAAACTACTCCGGTATTCTTCCCCTTGCTTCAGTTTTTCGAATTTTTGCCATGTATTTGGTCTTTTAGCATATAATCTCATAGCTTCAATTAAATCTGCTCTGCACCTCAATAAATATCTCATATTGGCATGTTGTGTAAAATCGAGGTCTTGGTGAACCTGTGGCCACAATTTCAAATTGGGATTCATCCCAGTTTCATTGAGGAATTTTTCCTTTTTGGAGGGAGAGTAAAATTCCCCCAAAAAGAAATGTAACATCATCAAAACTAGGGTTAAACAGAGTGAACACCCTTTTTAAACTCCTTTAGGTTCTTGAAAGGTTTTTCATAGAATTTGGGGAATCGCCTTTTTAGAACTTCCATATCGCTAGGAGTGAATGCCTTGTATGTCTTTATGTACACCACCCCCTCTCCTGGTTGAACAGTAGTCCTGTCCACAATAGGTAATACAGAGACTACAGCATTTTGGATAGGTTGATCTTTTTCGGTGTTATTCTGTCCTAAAAATTTGGATTCCACAATCTCCAATTGGAGGATCCTGTGCTTGTCTAGTTCTTTTCCCTCTTGAAATTTGTTTCAACACTTGGAACAGTAGCTTGATATTCTCTACTAGTTCCATGGATTCAGTATCAGTTTTTGCAGGAGATGCCTTGAAGTAATTGTACAGGTGAGTCAGAACTGCCTTAGAGATTATGAGGAAGTGCCAGAGAGATAGGATAATTGCAATAGCCATGGGAATGAAGCATATGCATTTGGCTAGTGTAAAGGCAAACCATTTATAGTAATCATATATTTCCAGCATTTGTTGTACTAGATTTGGGACCTTTACTAGCCAAAAGTTGTATAAACCTTGCATAAAGCGACCAAGCCAATAAGAAAAGAATGTCTAAAACAAATGTCATTCTTGCCAGATTCATTTTTGTTGGATCAGAAGATTGTAGGTTTCTTTGTTAACTGTGCTCGCCTGATGTAATAAGGGAATATTTGCAGGATGTAATAAGAGAATATTGCAGGGAGGTAATAAGGGGATTAGACTATAGGTAGTAAGGAAATTAAGGCAGAGGTATGGTTGGAATAGAGGATAGGCACTGTGGATAGGGGTTTGTGAATCCCTAAGGTAGTAAAGTCAATAAGGAAGGTACAGTGGTAAAGGTGGCAAGTTGAGGTGATAGGAGAAGTAAGGGAATGTCTGAGTTTAGGGAATATAAACCCTGAGGTATAAAGAGTTGCAAGGGAGAGGATGAGTTAATCTAAGGCAGGCAACAGCAGCAGGGAAACACAGACTGGATACTCAGGTTAGAGACAAACACTGAAGGGAAACAGACTGAGCCCTTCAAGTAAAAGGGACACTTTTACAGAGCCAGGTTAGAGCCAGCCAAGAACGGCCTGAAACTGACTTGCTAGTCAGTTTCACAGGTTCACTAAGGAAGGGACTAGAAGGAAGTATTGAAGTTTCACTTCCTTCAAAATGGATACCTTCAGCTACCCTCAAACTCCAGAAAGAATGTTATTCCTCTCTCTCCTCCTCCCTCTCTTATTAATCAACTAATGAAGTAGCCAAAGGGTTTTGATTAAAGACAAATGGGGTTTTATTGTTTTCTATGGTTGATTGGAAAGGATAGAGGTTACAAAGTAACCCTAACAGCCGCCTAGAGAAAGCTTCAGGTGGGGGAAGGGAGACAGGAATGTGAGACTGAGTAGGGACCAGCCTACTCAGCCCCAAGAGGGTTTGTAGCCAAAAGGGGTAGGAAAGTTGGATACAACGATTCAATAGATAAATTTGTTACAAGGCTGAACCCTATTTGACTAAACTAACAAGATTTGAAACTAACACTCAGATCTACTCTCCTTTCAAAACTTCTCAGACATTCAGGTAGGGAAAATGAAGGTGGGAATAAGGAAGGGAGATTCAAAGGAATTAGCTAAACTATCAATTTTAAAGGAAAAGCTGCAAAATATAGGCCAGGTTTCAATCCAAAGATGGAGCTCAGATGGACCCTGATTCTCTCCATGAGTTCCCAGGGCCAACTCACCTTCCCAAGATTCTAAAACCCTTATCAACTGACAGAAGAACTCTGCAGCAAAGCCTGCAAGGCTGTTATGCACCCTCTTTGCACCACACTTACCACTGGACTTTGATGAAAGAGAGTGAGGCTGATGACTTGGTGCAATTCTGTCTCACTTCAATACAAATCATGCACAAGTCAAGATATCACCCAGTGATATCATTGGTTCACTTCAAAAACAAAGGACAAACATCAACTTATTGATGAGAAACTGAGGCAAAAAATGTTTTGTGATTCATCCAGGGTTGTAACAGCTAGTAAGAATGTGAGGCCAAAAAAATTTGGAAAATGAGGGGATGCACTATGATTGGGGAATGTTTGACCAAATCGTGGTATCTGTTGGTGATGGAATACTATTGTGCTCAAAGGAATAATAAACTGGAGGAATTCCATGTGAACTGGAAAGACCTCCAGGATTTGATGCAGAGTAAAAGGAGCAGAGCCAGGAGAACCTTATACACAGAGATAGATACACTGATGTAAAATAGAATGTAATGGACTTCTTTACTAGCAGCAATGCAATGATTAAGGACAATTCTGAGGGATTTATGGAAAAGAAAGTTATCCATATTCAGAGGAAGAACTGTGGGAGTAGAAACACAAAAGAAAAGCAATTGCTGCATAGCATGGTTTGATAGGGATAAGATTGGGGATACTGACTCTAAATGATCACTCGAGTGCAAATAGTAATAATATAGAAATATGTCTTGATCAATGACACGTGTAAAAACTAGTGGAATTGCTTGTTCACTATGGGAGGGTGATGGGATGAGGGGAGAGAAAGAACATGAATCATGTAACCATGGAAAAACATTCCTAATTAATTAATTAATTAGAGTTTTAAAGAAAAGAATCTGAGGTCAAAATGAAGTGAGTAGATGACTTCCGGGTTAAGGTGGCTGCATAGTAGAAGCATGGCATTTTACTCTCTTAACCAACCCATAGAGCGTACCTCCAAAGGGGGGAAAGAAAAAAAAAACAAATTCAGATGAAAGAAGGGCACAATAGGGTGCAGTATTGAAGGTGCATGGGATATGGGCATTTCCATGCTATGGGGCAGGGGGGGAGGAGAATAGCTCCCATCAAAATGTGAGCTGATCAACCCTCCCCTACCTCACCCACAGTACCAGAGGCAGAGGCTGCGCACCAAAGTTAGAGTGACCATGGGGGGGGGGGGCAGAGTTGAGCGAGTGAAAATCTAGCTTCTTGGCAGCTTACTGGGACCACCAGGAGCTTGACTCTGAGACCAGAAAGACTTGAGACCCCAGGAGTCTAAAGAGCCCAGACCTCAGGCACTGGAGTGGAGCTGAGAGAGACAGAGGACAGTGGAAGCAGCTCAGGGAGTTGAGACTCAGGGGAAAACCTCAGGTGGAGTAGCAAGTGTGGCCCAATTTCCAGATTCTAGGTAGCTGACTAGGATCATGGGGGTTTGACCCTGAAAACAGCTAGACTAGAGACCCCAGGAGGCTGGGAAGCACAGACCTTGGCCACAGAAGTGAAGCTGAGAGGGGCTGCGGACAGCAGAGGCCTAGCAGACAGTGCAAGCCAGGAGACTTGCAAAGTAGCCTCAGGCAAAAATTGCTCCTTAGCTCTACACACACAGAGAGTCTGCCTGCCTCACTCAGACTTCTGGCTGAGAAAGCATAATGATGACAAACAAGGCACAAGAAATAAACACCAAAAAGAAAAAAAGACCAAGAAAAAAGCTCTAACAGGATAACTTTTGCACAGTAAAATCCAAAAACCCAAGGAGGACAAGCAATTAAAGACATCCAGACCTTCCCAAAAAAATGAAAATTGGTCACAGGCTCTTGCAGAGTTAAAATCTGAGATCATGAGAAAGATGGAAGAGATCTGGCAAGAAAAGTAGGAAATAGTTCAAAAAGAAAGTAATAGTTTAAAAGGCAGAATTTCTCCATTGGAAATTGAGGTTCAGAAATCAAATGAAATGATAAGCAAATTGAAGACCAGAAATGATCATCTGGAAACCATGAAGAGCCAAATAGACCAGATTGAAAAGGAAAACCAAAAGATTATAGCTGAAAACCAATCTTTAAAGGCTAGAATTAGGCAAGTAGAAGCCAATGATATCCTAAGACAGCAAAAATTAATAAAGTAAAGTCAATACAGAACAGAAGAGCAGTAAGGGTTAGAAGATGGGGTTTAAGTGACTTGCCAAAGGTCATACAATTAAGAAACGTATTAGGTCATATTTGAACCCAGGACCTCCCATCTTTAGGTCTGGCTCTCAATCCATTAAACTAAAACCATTAAACTATCTAGATGTCTTCCACCCCACCCTCCTGCCAAGTCCAATCTTACTGAGAGAATTTGGTCTTGGAGTAGGCAATGATTTGAGCATTGGAAAAAGCCACAGTGGCTGATTTGGGCAGCTCACTTCATGTTCCCACCCAGTGTACTCTCTGCCTAGGTGAAAACTAAATTCATGATTTTATTCCATGTGAGGTTAAGGAATCCAAGAAGAGCTGCATTCACCATATGACCCAGAACAGATTGTTTTAACATTCAGTATCTACTCGTCAGCCCTCAAGGATGAAGTTGCAGAGCATTTTCAAGTAAACACTAGTAGAGAGAATTTTTTCATGGGAAACTTCCAATATCAATGGAATCACATGTCCTGAAACAAACAGATGAGCAAAAAAAATAATTTCTTTGTCCCTGTACTGTTTATTCCCAATTATCTCTCTAAATCAGAACCTGTTTGGTTTTTATTTTCATGTTAACAGTATGTTTGACTTACTGCCTTGCATATAATATGCATTCAATAAAAGCTAGTTGAAGTGAAATGAATTACTTTGAATAAACTAACTGATTATTAGATATCTGTCCATTTTAAAAAGTGAGACTTACCAAAATAGATAGTTATATTAAACTATTTAGTATTTATTTCATAATTATTTTGTATATACTTATATTTTTGACTATTATCTCTGCAGTAAGAATGCAGGCTCTTAGACATTAGATTTTATTAATTGATTTATTCAATTATTCATTTTTTGTTAATTTTTTTATTTGTTAATATTGTCTCCCAAGGTCTAGGATGCTTCCTAGTGCTTTATAAATAGTCGTTGTTATCTACCTCTAATTTTAAAGGGTATTTTGGAGCAGGAAGGGGACTCAATGAGAGCATGGGCTTATTTAACTCTTTTTTTTCCCATTCTGATATAACCTCAAGTTAGCAGTCATGTACAGAAGGACTTGAGAGGAAGTACTCACTGGTGATGGCAGATTAAGCTCACCTTGCTTTCTAAGCATCTCACTCCCATCTTTGGAAAAGGGAAAACATGGAACTCAGAGAAGATGTTGAATCTGGAAGAAGGAGAAGCAGACTTCAACACAAGTAGGATGTGTCTGGGGACCCTAAATTGGTAAATTGCTTGTCCCATATTACTCAGTTGTTATGTATCAGAGGCAACATTTGAACCCAGATCTTCCCAACTCCAAGGATGATCCTCTTATCTAAGATGTAGCATGAGCCCTTATGTCACCATATTTGCTACCTAACCATTAGCACCAAAATTCAGTGAAAATTTCATATCGCCATTCAGGTATAGCCATGTGAATCTGAACATTTTCCACTGTGAACTGAGTGTTTGAATGAGCCCCCGGCCTCTCCATGGGCTCCACTTCTTGCTGAGTGCCTCAGAGGCAGGCTGGAAGGCTTGTCTAACAATGACATGTTGTGGCTTTTAAGAAGGCATTTGTTGGGGCCATTTGTGTGACTGTGTGTGTGTGTGTGTCACACACACACACACACAGCCCCATTAGAACAAAATCTTTCGAATAACATCTTTGGTCAAAACATTTGAGTCTTTGTTTCTGTCTCCATGGAGACTATATAGCATCTCCAGGTAGGGACCAGAGTTCATCCATAAGACAGACGATGCACTGAATCCATGTGGAGAGTGACGAGCTTTCAGAGTCTGATTTTTGGAATACAAACCATTTATGCCCATCAGAAATGTGATTATTGGCATTGACAAGCCTGAGAGCAAAGAAGGGTAATTATAACTCAGCTAATGAAAGGATGGGATGCCCCATTAAAACAAGGTACATTGCTTTGAAGAATGGATTTCTATGAGTGTTTTTATGTGAATTAAACTAATCTAAAATGCTCTATGTATTAAAATCAGGGAGTGGAGAATATTTTTTATAACAATGTGATGCAGTAGAAAGAAAGTTAATCTTTTATTCCAAAGTGATGTTGGTTCAGATTGGGCTCTCCATATTTACTAACTGGCCCAAAATGATTAAATGGCTTAACCTTTCTGAACCTTAGTATTCAATAAGCAAGGACCTAAATATAGTCCCCTAAAGCACCAGTAATAAGAATTTGAGGCTTATTTGAATCTTAAGGCATTTACACAGTCTCAGACTTATTTTTTAGTTTGAGTATGAAAACAAACCTATTCCATGGAATATTTTTGGTTTAAAGATTTAATTTTTAAATTTTTTTAAAATTTTAAAAATATTTAAATGCAAATCACAGATCTCATATTGTTTGACATTGTATAAAAGAAATTCACATATCTCTGAGCCACTGTTTACCCATCTTTAAAATAACAGTACCTTAGTCCACCAAACAGAATTGTTGCAAGGAAAACATTTTGTGCTTTCTGGACCACAGCTTAAAAAATGGGAATCATGGGACTCTTGGTCAAAGATAGAGTATAAAAGCTTGCAAAATGTATCTGCCTAATGTCTGTCAATGAGAAGAGTGCAAAAAATGGCATCATGTAGTGGCTGGCCCATAGCAGGTCCTTAATGAATTCTTCTTGATTTGATATGTACAGAACGAACGTGGGCAAGGTGTACGCTTAGGGCATACTATAAAGGGGTAGACTGTATAGATGACAAGTCACCAAGCGACACACAAGGAGGGACAATTCATATCTCTGACTCTACAAGGTTGATGATTATTTCTGTCACATCATCACAATGTTTCAACTCTATTTGTCCACTATTTGCATGGTCCCCACTTGATGCTGTTCTGATGAATGCTGCTGAGAGGAATCAGCTAGCTGGGTTGTTCTGTCTGTCTTTTGTTCCATAGGGAGAAACTTCTCCATTTCTTCTATGGTCTAGCAAATTTGAATTCCCTGGATATTTCTTTCATAATTGAAGAATAAGTATTGTATACATATACTTTTAGTTTAAAGACAGGTTTCTTTTTCTCTTTTTGTAATGAATTATTTTTTAGGGAAATTCAGAAGAACTGTTAGAGTCAGATGGATGAGGATAAAAGCATGCTATATTTCATATCAGTTTATTTACAATTTTATTTTGGAGTTTTGGTTTTGCGTGAATGTGCTCTCACAACAATGACCAATAGGGAAGTGTGTTTTGCATGATAATAAAAATAAAATTCTAAAAAGAGAAAAATCAGCTATTCTCTGTCACCCTCCCCCCCCCAAAAAAAACCAACCATAAACCTTTCACCATAGGTTTTTTCAGCTTGGTCCTTCAAAGTCTGGATGAAAAAGATCCTCACCTTCCTACTTGGAGATTTTTCAACCCCTAGTGTCAAACTTTAGAACAAAGAACAAGGGTCCTCTAATGACCACAGATTTACATCCCTCCCCCCACCCTTGGACTCAGCTTCCTAGATTCAGGACTTGGAATCACTGTGGCTGACCCAATTTTAGATTATGGCAAGGACTGGGGATCAGCATTCCTCAGATTTTAAACTCTCAGTCTTTTCTGTTTCCTCTAAGGCTGATTTCACAGGAAAAAAGACACAGAGATAGATTAAGCATAAAGGGTAAGATCTTTTTTGTTTGTTTTTGTAGTTTTTTCTTGCTCCTTTAATATACATATGTATGTGTATATATATGTGCATATATATATACATATATATAACTAGCATAAAACTTCAGAAAGTTTGAGAAAAAATTATTAGAGTATATAAGACTATTGTTTCTGTTTTAATAACTTGTATTTCATTAAATATTTTACTAAAAATCTAGGAATGTGAAGTCCATAACAATTCCCTGATTTATCAATCTGGTTAATCCATTAAAAAAGGAAATCATTCTGATGCCTTTTCTTGACAAAGACATATAGATTCAAATTTCATATAGACATATAGATTTCAAATTTACAACCTCTAGATATAGCTTTTTAAAAAGTATTGTTTAGAAATTTCACAATAATCAAAGCCAAGTTTGATATATAATTTTTGGTGATAACTTTTTGTTTCTTAAAAAACAAGGGTAAGTGGAAGAGGGCATTATCCCGTTTTTCCTTTTGCTGTATCTCTCTCCTTTTACAGAATATGTCAGTGATTGTCAATAGCAGCTCCTCAATGACTTCCAATAGTTATTTTACAATCCTGAGATTTAATTTATTCAGGTCTAGTAGCTTCAACATGTCAAGGACAGACAGGTGTCCTCTTTTCAACTTTATCTTGACTTTTAACTGACAATTACAAAGTTTTGTTCTGTCTTTCTTAGTTTAAAGAGAATAGCATCATATAATCATGGATATAGACTTAGAAGGTATCTTGGAGGCTTTTAATGCAATTCCATTTTGCAAATGAGGAAACTGAGGTTCATAAAGTTTATATGACTTGTTTGAGATCACAGGAGTATACCTTTTATCTTTTTTTTCTAGGAGAATTAAATATTAAAGGTACAAATGCAGTTGTTTAAAGAATCATCTTACACACAGAAGGATTATCCAAATAGATAAATTTCAGTCAAAGATGCCTATAGACTCTGGGAATCAAGTCAACTATTTATCATCAATGCTAAGGGCAGTGGAGACTACTCATCTTCTACTCTCTAGATTCCAATTTCTCTTTGATTCAAATTTACATATGTTTATTGAGTGTCTCATATGTCAGGCATTATGTGAGTGATAAAAAGATAAATATGAAGCAGTTCTTGACTTCACAGAGTTTGTTTTATTTTGATTGACACTTGAGAATATGAAGACAAAAATATAACAGCATCTGCCTGTGAGGAGTTCACATCCTTCTACAGGAAAATAACATGTAAACAGATAAGTAAAATTGGAGTAGGTAAATGGTAAATATATTGTAATATCACTATGGCAAGGAGCAAGAACAACTGGGAAGAGGGAGTCAGAAAAGCCTTTATATTATGTAAGAAGTGGTACTTGAGCTGAATTTTGAAGGGCATTAAATGTTCTATGAGACAGAGGGAGAGCTTCCGATCCATTAACAAGAATTTGCTAACCTTTACGGGATGCAGAGGTACGGAAGGAAATGAATGAATAGCATTTCATGGGAACAATCAACAGTCCAATTTAGCTGGAATGTGAAATACATAAATGGTAGCAATGGGAAATGACTGCAAAAAGTAGGGTGAAGACGAATTGTGCAGGGCTGACAAAAGCAACAAAAATGTAAATTTCATGCCAAAGGTAATAGAAAGCTATTCTCCTGAGTGGGAGAATGTCATGAATAAAGGAAGTTAGGGAGATTTTTTTCTACTGCTACTTAGAGTAAACGTTAGAGAAGAAAGATTTTAGTAAAGGGAGAACAATTGGGAGGTGATCATAACAGTACAGATAAAGGTGATGACAATATGAACCAAGGTAGAAGACTTTGCCCAAAATGAGTGAGATACTGTAGAAACATAATCACAAATTTCTTATAATTTATTAGTTTTAGGGCATGGGAAAGAGGCAAGAACTGAGTATGAATCACAGTTATAAAGCTGGCTGCCAGGATGATGCTCTCCACAAAATCCTGAAAGCTGAAATGAGAAATGGGATTAGGTGGATTGATGTATTTGCTTTTAGAAATGATGAGTTTAAGGTGTATATGGAACCTCTATTTGTAAATGTCCAGCAGACAGTTGGTGATATAGGACTGATATTTTGGCCATTAAAAAGAAGCTAATTATTTTGACTTGGGTAATAAACATTAAATTTAAAACAATTACTGAAATTTATAAGGCATATTAATGCTTACAAATTATTTTACAATAAACTCTCATTTCATCTTGGAGTCAGGAAGACCTAAATTCAAATCTGACCTCAAAAATTTAGTAGCTGCGTCACCTTTGACAAGTTACTTAACCTCTATTTACCTTAGTTCCCTTATCAATAAAATAAAGGTAAAAATAACATTTGCCTCATAGAATTGTTATGAAAAATCAGAGATAATATTTGTAAATTACTTAGTATAGTGCCAGGAACATAGCAAGCCATATATAAGCACACACAAATAATATAATATCAAACATTTATTACATTACTGATATGTTATATGCTCTAATATTAATATATAATAGTATATTGTATGTAAATGTTATATAGTTATATCAATTATATAACTAATATATTATTATCACATTATAATATTTTAGAGTAACATTAGTGATATATTTATATATGAATAATATATATATATAATATATATGAACAATAGTATCACATTATATAATATCAATAATAATGTATAATATTAACTTCCCCCCCCCCATAGCTGATGTGCATTTCCCCTGGTTTTAACATGTGTCTTTGATCAAGACCTTTTTTCAAATTTTTGATAGTCGCATTGGTGTGGTAGTTTCAAGTCTACATCCCCAATCATGTCTGCCTCAACCCATGTGTTCCAGCAGTTGCCATAAGCCCCTCAGAATTGTCCTGGGTCGTTGCATTGCTGCTAGTACAGAAGTCCATTACATTTGATTTTACCACAGTGTATCAGTCTCTGTGTACAATGTTCTTCTGGCTCTGCTCCTTTTGCTCTGCATCAATTCCTGGAGGTCTTTCCAGTTCACATAGAATTCCTCCAGTTTTTTATTCCTTTGAGCACAATAGTATTCCATCACCACCATATACCACAATTTGTTCAGCCATTCCCCAATTGAAGGGCATACCCTCATTTTCCAGTTTTTTTGCCACCACAAAAAGTGCGACTATAAATATTTTCATACAAGTCTGTTTATCTATGATCTCAAACCCAACAATGGTATGGCTGCATCAAAGGGCAGGCATTCTTTTATAGCCCTTTGAGCATAGTTCCAAATTGCCTTCCAGAATGGTTGGATCAGTTCACAACTCCACCAGCAATGCATTAATAACCCAATTTTGCCACATCCCCTCCAACATTCATTACTATCCCCTTCTATCATCTTAGCCAATCTTCTAGGTGTGAGGTGATATCTCAGAGTTGTTTTGATTTGCATTTCTCTAATTATTAGAGATTTAGAACACTTTCTCATGTGCTTATTGATATTTTTGATTTCTTTATTTGAAAGTTGCCTGTTCATTTTCCTTGCCCATTTATCAATTGAGGAATGGCTTGATTTTTTATACAATGGATTCAACTCCTTATATATTTGAGTAATTAGACCCTGTCAGAGTCTTTTCTCATAAAGATTTTTTTCCCAATTTGTTGTTTCCCTTCTGATTTTGGCTGCATTTTTTTGTTTGTACAATAGCTTTTTAGTTTGATATAATCAAAATCATTTATTTTACATTTTGTAATTTTCTCTAACTCTTGCTTGGTTTTAAAAATCTATTCTTTCCCAGAGATCTGGCAAGTATACTATTCTGTGTTCACTTAACTTATTTATAGTTTCCCTCTTTATATTCAAGTCATTCACCCATTCTGAATTTATCTTGGTGTAGGGTGTGAGATGTTGATCTAAACCTAATCTATGTTTGCTTTTTATAAGCATGAATAAACAGTTTTATTTCCTAAATTTTATTTATTATCACATGTGTATAGAGGAGAGGCATAGCTTAGGGCCCTTCAAAGTTCAAAGGAAAGTAGGATTTTGAGGATCAATCAATGCAAAATCATCAAATAAGCAAAATTGGCCTTCCCGTTGCACTACCATAGCTCAAGTCAGCTCAAAATGCTTCCCTACATGCCTGTCATGCACAGGAACCTGCTGCTCATAAGGTGCTCCCAAGAACTTCCCACTGTAGTGCAAAAGTATCTCTCAATACCACTCAGACTTTGAAATTAAATCAATTGAACAACTACATTCTCTTTGGGATCTTAATCCATTTTCATCTTAGAAACTAAGACATTAACGGGTAGCAATAAGTTAAATCGGTTAAATTTTAAAATAGCATTTTTTTTTATTTTCACAGATGATTCATAAAGAAGTGCTTAAAATAAGTACAGTTGAATTTTGAATTAGAATGGAACTGGATACTTTAAGGGTTTTTAAACAAAAGATCAGTTGGTAAGGTTATAGTTGGCTAAATTATCTTGTTTGCTAAATATGAAACTGAGTTGTTTCTGTGTAGTTTTAAGAAGTACATTTATTGTCATGTAAAAAGCAATTTTGAAGTTGCAATTTTAAAAATATTTTTTCTTTAATAGTTTGTGTTATTTAACTATCGATACTCTGGAGAAAAGCACTGATTAAGTTGTGAACTGATCCAACCATTCTGGATAGTAGTTTGGAACTATGCTGAAAGGACTTTAAAAGACTATTTGCCTTTTGATCCAGCCATAGCACTGCTTGGACTATACCCCAAAGAGATAATAAAGAAAAAGACTTGTACAAAAATATTTATAGCCGTGCTCTTTGTGGTGGCAAAAAATTGGAAAATAAGAGAATGTCCTTTGATTGCGGGAATGGCCGAACAAATTGTGGTATCTGTTGGTGATGGAATACTATTGTGCTCAAAGGAATAATAAGCTGGAGGAATTCCATGTGAACTGGAAAGACCTCCAGGAATTGATGCAAAGTGAAAGGAGTAGATCCAGGAAAACATTGTACACAGAGGCTGATACACTGTGGTACAATCGAACATAACGGACTTTTATACTAGCAGCAATGCAAGGATTCAGAGCAAGGCTGAGGGACTTATAAGAAAGAAAACTAGCCACATTCAGAGGAAGAACTGTGGGAGGAGAAACAAAGAAGAAAAACAATTGCTTGAACACATGGGCTTTTTGGGATATTATTGGGAATTTAGACACTAAATGATAACTCTAGTTCAACTATAAATAATATGGAATTAGGTCTTCATCAATGATACGTGTAAAACCCAGTGGAATTGCATGTTGGCTAAGGGTGTTTAGGGGGGTTTGGGGAAGAGGGAAAGAATATGAAATATGTAACTAGGAGAAAATATTCAAAATAAAGATAAAAAAGAAAAGGGAAAAAAAGCACTGATTATCATCCCTTTTGTTATAACTTTGTTTCAAACCATATATGACATGTAGAATTGTTTATGTGCTGCTGTTTTCTCAATTTATGTCTTATTCTCCCAAGTCAGGATTATGCTTGACTAAGAGTGATGGGTATCCATATATAGAGAGCAGATCTAACCTCTTGGACCAGCTATTAGAAGAGAGCTACAAAGTCCTCCCAACTAGCTCAACTATTCATTAGGAAAAGTATCTTAGTTCATCTATGAGTATCTTCATCTTCTGTACAAAAAACATTGCATTTATTTCATTTATTAAGTCATTCAACAAATAGTAATGCAAGAATCTTAAGCTATTCATTGTGAGGATAGAAAAAGTATATGATCACTCTTCCCATGGAGTGTATAGTCTAGGAGAAGAAGTTATGATATGTATACGAATAAATCTGGTACAAAATAGAGTGGGTTGATTCTTGATTGGTGAAAAAGTTGAGAGAAGAAACAATTTGCTTGAATCTCCAAACTGGATCTTATTACTACCAGTAGCATCCCTAGCTCTTTCCTCTAGAAGAAGATGCAGTAGAATAGAAAAGAAGATTTGTACTGAAACCTAACTGAGAGATGAACCTATTACATCTAAATGAAATACACTAAGGTGAAAGATAGTATACTTTGATTCACATCCAATTCCAATTGTTGTTTCTCTTCAAGTGGATAGCATTCCCAAAATAATACATTCTATCTATACTTATTGTCCTAAACCTATCTATACTTTCCTACACTAAGGACAAAGGATGGGAAGGATAAGTCTTTCAGGATTGCCTCAGATCATTGCATTTGTTAACTTTCTTTTAAGAGCAACTAAGTGGTTCAGTGGATTGAGTTCTGGAACTGGATTCAGCTACACCTGAGTTCAAACTTGGCTTCAGATATTTATCAACTGTATGCCCCTGGGCAAATCACTTAAATCTATTTGCCTCAGTTTATTAATCTGTAAAATAAATAGAAGGAAAAGGCGAATCATTACAGTATCATCGCAAAAAACAAATAGTCACAGAGTCAGATATACAGAATAGCAACATTTTATTTTACACATTAAAAAAGACAAAAAATAAAAATAAAAACTTCACCCTTTCCCAGAGCAATCCAACAGAATCACATCTCATTTAACAAGCTTTTCATCTCGCAGTCTAAAAATTCTTTTAATAGAAAACTACACTGAATTACAGACATAGGTAAGTATAAGTGGAAATAAATGCTATTTTTTTCTAAAATTGCCTCCAGGAAAAGCAAGAATGAAAGAGCAAAACCCCACACCATAATAGAGGTTGAGCCAGACCAGATTCCTACCATTAGTCCATTTTCCTTCTACACTTACCCTGCCTAAGGCAAAAACAAATACTTGCTCTTGCAAATATAGGATAGGGGCCAGGAATCCATGCTGAAGCACTAAATTGTTCAGTGCTAAACATAAATATGATTTGTTTTGTCTTGTTCCACAATGGTAGCAGTTCATACCCTAAAGCTCTGGATATAATTGTGCATGTTATGCTTACCTTGCAAATGAAGATTATTTTTTAATCTTTCTCTGAATCCTCACACAGCAATTTTGATGCCCTCCCAAAGTAGTGAATTCTACAAGTTCATCAGATTGAGTATTATGAAGGATTGAAAACTTAACCAAAGTTTGTATCTATGTTAATGAAATCTCTAAAAACTGAACTGTCAGTTCACATTGCTCTTATGTTTAGGGGATTTTTTTTCCCAGAAAAAGCAACCAGAAGGCTTTGAATGTTTTTCTCCAAAACCTAATGATGAGAAAATCAAATGTAGAAAACTCTCTACCAGTTGTTGAGAGATTTAAACAAATTCTTAATTTTTTTAATTGGAAAGATTTTATATCTTACAGAAGGACATTTTGACCTTTGTACCTTGTTTTTTCCTTTAAATATACTTTTGTTTTAATGTGAATTGGCAAGAATTTCATTGCTCTAAATCCTAATAAAGACCCAATTTAAATGATGAAAATGAATTGACCTCTACACCTCCACTATATTCACAGTATTTAACACTATTCTGTCAGATTGGGCCAACAACATGAAATAATAGACAACTCAAAATGGCACACATAAGCTTTGAGAAAGAAAAAGGAAATTACATGAATCTAAATACTCAACTAGATTATGCAGTAGATTCAGGAACAAGCTGGTAGTCAGGATAATCTGAAGTCAAATTTGGCCTCAAATACTTGTTAACCATGTAACCCCAGATAAATCACCTAACTCCTATTTCCCTAAGCTCTTCATCTCTAAAATAGAGACACACTGCAAAAATAAGTGGCAAGAGGGACAGAGCCAACATGTCACACAAGATACACAAGGCCATCTGATCTCTACCATTCAAAAAACTATTATTTAACACCTCAAAATGAATTCTAGAGCAGTATAATCTACATAAAGATGATGGAATAATTTTTCAGCCCAAAGTAATTTAGAAGACCAGAAAGAAAGATCTATTGTACCAGGATAAAAGTAGCACACCAAAGAAGGTCCCACCATGGCAACAGGCTTTGGAGAGCATGAACAGCAAAGGCTTCTGGAGTTTTTAGCCACAGACAGAAAGGGGGTATAAGGGAACTGATCAGAAGATTACAAGGGCCCTTTTTCTGATCTTGGTGCAAGACTCTTCTTACATTGCCCATTCACAGAACCAGGTCTCAGTTTTGGGTCATATTCTTAGGGTGAGGAGGACCACTAACACACATCAATTCTTACATCCATAGGGGAGCAGGGGACCATGGCCACAGTTCAAAGGAGGAAAAGAGTGTTTAGGGGTGACTCACAGACAAGAGCACAGGCTAGGAGATTATACATCTCTCCTTATACCATCTCACCTTGGGAGAATTGAAAATATGCCCAAAGCTCATTTTGAAGGCTACTGCACAAGGAACCTGGAACTTGGAACAATGCTCCCTTCACCACAGTTACAGAGCCCATTTTTGACATTGGTTTTTAAATTAAAAGAAATAAAATCTGGTAAAAGGAGTAAACAAAAATAAAAAAAGAAAATCAAAATAGAACATCATATTGGTGATAGAGAAGAACAAAACACAAGTTCAGAAGAAGACTGCAAGTTCAATATTGCTAAATCCAAAGCTTTCAAGATAAATATGAATTGCTCTTAAGCCCAAAGAGAATTAATAGAAGAGCTGAAAAAGGACTTTTAAAATTAACTAAGTAGAAAAAATGGTAAAATGGATGAGAATCAAAGGAAAATCATGAAAAGAGTCAACTGCTTAGTAAAAGAGGCACAAAAATACTTAAGAAATCATTATCTTAAAAAACAGAACAGGCCAATTCATAAAAGATGCATAACAATACACTGAATAGAACTCCTTAAAAAGAAGAATGTGCCAAAGGGTAAAAGATATACAAAAATGCACTGAGAAGAACATCTTAAAACTCAGAATTGGCTATATGGAAAAAGAGTTAGGAAAAAATCATTGAGGAAAAGAACTCTTTAAAATTAGAATTGACTAAATGGAAAAAGAGGTACAAAAAGCAAACTCGAGGAAATCAAGTGTTAAAAATTAGAATTTGGCAAGTGGAAGCTAATGATTCCATGAAACATCAAGAAAGAATCAAAGTCAAAAGAATGGAAAAATGGAAAAAAAATGTGAAATATTTCATTAGAAAAAAACAACTGACTTAGAAAATGAATCCAGGAGAGATAATCAAAGAATTATTGGACTAACTGAAAAGCCTGATAAAAAAAGAGATTAAACACCTTCAAGCTATTATTAAGGAAAACTGCCCTAGTACTCTAGAAACAGAAATTGAAAGAATCCACCAATCACTTTCTAAAAGAGATCCCAAAAGAATAACTCCCAAGAATATTATAACCAGATTCCAGAACTTCCAGGTCAAGGAAAAATATTTCAAGTAGGCAAAAAGAAACAATTCAAATATTGTGGAGATATAGTCACGATAACACAAGACTTGGTATCTTTTACTTTAAAGGATCAGAGGGCCTTGAATATGGTATTTCAGAGGTGAAAGGAGGTAGAACTTCAACCAAGAATCAATTACCTAGAAAAATTGAGCATAATCTTTTGAGGGAAAAATGAGTATTCAATGAAATAGAGGATTTTCAAATATTCCTAATGAAAAGACCAGAGTTGTGTGGAAAATTTGACTCAAATACAAGACTCAAGAGAAGAGTAAAGAGGTAAACAGGAAAGAGAAATTAAAGAGAAATTAAAAATCATTTAATAAAGTTAAACTATGTATTTATTTACATAAGAAGATGATTCTTATAACTCCTAAAAACTTCATCATGATTAAGATATTTAGAAGCACAAGATTGTGAATTGAATATGATGGAATGATATTTTAAAAATGAAATTAAATTAAGGTATGAAAAAGAGGAATGCATTGTGGGAAAAGGGAGAGGAAAAACAGAACGGGGTAAATTGTCTCACATAAAAGCAGTACAAAAGAGCCTTTACAATAGAGAGGGGGATGGAGGAGGTAGGAAGGGGAGCATAAACTTTATTCTCATCAGAATGAGGGAAGAACATACCTAACCAGTTGGCTGTAGAAATCTATCTTACTCTTCGGGAAAGTAGGAGGGGAAGAGAATGAGAGAAAGAGGAAGGGCTGACAGAAAAATGGGTAAATTGGGGAATAGGTTGGTCTGAAACTAAACTGGGGGGGGGGAAGGATGGAGAATAATATATTGTAATCATAATGGTGCAAACATTTTTTTACAAGTTTCTCTATAAAAGCCTCATTTCTCAAATACAAGAAGAAGTGAGTCAAATGAATAAGAATACAAATTAATACCCAAGTATATGAACAGGAAGTCATCAAACAAAGCTATTAAAGTTCTTTATAATCATACAAGAAATTCTTTAGATAACTATTTATTTATTTAGATAACTAGAGAAATGCAAATTTAAAAACTCTGAAGTATCACCCCACACCTGTCAGATTGGAAATTATGATAAAAAAGGTAAATGACCAAACTTGGAGTGGATATGGGAAAATTGAGAAACTAATGCACTATTGAGGGGAGTGGTGAACTGATTCAATCATTCTGGAGAGCAATTTGGATCTCTTCCCAAAGGTCTATAAAATAGAGCATAGCCTTTGATCCAGCAATACCATGACTAGATTTGTATCCCAAAGAGATAAAAATGAATTTTAAAACAGCTCTTTTTTTTCAAGGGCAAATAGTTGGAAACTGAGTAAATTATAGTATATGATTAAAATGTAATACTACTATGTGATAAGAAATGACAAGGAGGAGGAGCTCAGAAAAACCTGGAAAGATTTACAGGAACAGAAGCAGAGTGAAATAAGCAGAATCAGGAGAACACTGTACACTAGTGACAGAAACACTGTATAATGAACAGCTGTAAATAATTTAGTTATTTTTTTAAAATTTTAACCCTTACCTTCCACCTTGGAATCAATACTGTGTATTGGTTCCAAGGCAGAAGAGTGGTAAAGGGTAGGCAATGGTGTTAAGGGACTTGCCCAGGGTCACACAGCTGGGAAGTGTCTGAGGCTAGATTTGAACCTAGGACCTCCTGTCTCTAGGCCTGACTCTTAATCCACTGAGCTACCCAGCTGTCCCCCATTTATTTTTAGATGTGTTTATTTGTCATCCTCTACTGTCTTCTCTGTAGTATGGATTTTTTTCTCCATAAAAATTATACAGAGTCAATGTCTTTCTCTTGTTTTTTTTGGTGGTTGAAGATAGTATTTATTGGGCATTGCTGGCCATGACTTTGCTGGTTTTTCCTTCCCTTCCTAGCCAGAAATCTGAGTGAGGAGAGCAGTCTCTCCGTGTAAGGAGCTTGGGAGCTGTTTTGCCTGAGGCTTCTTTTCAAGTCTCCACAGCTTCTTCTGTGTGTTGCCCCTCTCCGCTCTATCTCAGCTCCCGTGGTCCATGCTCTTCAGCCTCCTGTGGTCCCAAGTCTAGCTGCTCTCAGTGATAAGTCCCTGGTGGTCTTAGTCAGCTCCCAAGGACCTAGAGATTGCCCCTTACTCACTCTAATTCTGGCACACTGACTGACTGGCACCTGAGTTGGAGTGGGGAAGGGTCAAACCACTCTCATTTTGGTGGGAGCTATTTCACCCCCATATAGTGTGGAAATGCCCAAATCCCGTGTACCTTTAATGCTGTGCCCTTCTGTGGAGCCCCTTCTTTCATTTGAACTTGTGTTTTTTTCCTTTTGAGGCACCATATATTGGTTGTTAGTGAAGAGAAGAAGGGTCCTGCTTCTACACTGCAGCCATCTTAACCCAGAAGTCCTTCTATATCTTTTTCACAAAAAACTCATAGACAAAAACTCATGAGGTCACATAGTGTCTTACACAAATAAAATGATTAAACAATAACAGAAACTCAACTCCCCCAAAATTGGTTTTCAGTGTGTACTCAAATTTAACAGATACATGTATGACAGCCCAGATTAGTGTATTTTTTTTTTATAAAGCAATTTGGAATTTTGAAAAAAAAAAACTATACCCTTTGAATTAGAGATTCCACTGGTAGGCAAATACTTCAAGATGGTTATTGACTAAAGGAAAGCCTTAACGTACATAACATAGAACATTTGGTAGGAAAGAATTGAAAACAGTAGAATCCTATTGACTAGGTAATTACTAAACAATTTGTGGTACTTGAATGTAATGGAATATTACTGTTGTGTAAGCAACAAAGCATATGATGAATACAGGAAACATGAAAAGAGTTATGAGAACTAGTGCATAGTGAATTAAGCAGAGACAATAAAGCAATGTACAAAATGACTACAACAATGTGAATAAAGACAATAGTGACTACAAAAAAATAAAAAGGAGGGTAGTAAAATCAATAAGCTTGATCCCCCCCCAAAAAAATTAGACTATGCATCCCCACTAATTCTTTGCACAAGAGGGAGAGGCATAGGCATTGAATATTATATTTGTTGCAATTTTAAAAATATATTAATTAATTTTTCTGATTCTTTTCTCTTTTTCTTTAAAAATAAACTTTGTTCTTAGGAATAGCTCTTTAGAACAGGCAGAAGAAAATATGTTTTAACAAGAATGATGATGCAGAAGAATATTGGCAATAAACATGTCTACACCCTTGATCTCCTTTGAAAACTAAAATAGATCCTGTGGTGTTCTTAGTAAAGCAAAATTAAGGAGAGGGTCCATTATAATCACGTCATCATTTTCTTATCTGGCAGATCTCCTTATCTTCAGTAACTCTTCTTCTTGAAAAGTTGCATCACATCTGAAACTCATGTCTCCTCAGCAGCCACTGGCATGGGGATTCTTCCTATTCTTTTACTGGAAAGAGTAGAAGGTTAATATTGGGATGTTCCTCCCACTTACTCCACTTAAGAAGGGGAATCAGTTTAACCACCTCATTATCTCCCACATAGCTATAATACTTCATGACCAATGATGCCCCCATTCTGAGTACATTCTCTTTTCAGCTTCTTTTTAATGTGTTTTCTTAATGAGATTATCTTTTGCCTTCTTTGTATAGCCAGTCATTAGCAAAGTATGTAAGGTACAGACTAGGTGCTTAATAAGTGTTTATTTACTGACTAAAGTGAATGTCTTCATTTTACTATACAGTTAATACCTATACAATATAAACATACACAGAGCATATATTCAGACTGTCAAAATATACATGTGCATATATAGAGATATACAGACAGATAGCTATACATAAACAAAGACAGAAATATATATATATATATA
>NC_058132.1:632956929-633064592 GCF_016433145.1 Gracilinanus agilis
ATATATATATATATATATATATATATATATATATATATATATATATATATATATATATATATATATATATATATTTCTGACTCTCTATCTCTCCTTATATATAGGGAGAGAGAGAGAGAGAGCTGGATGGATGGATGTAGGATAGACAGACAGCCTGATAGCAAAAATAGGACTAGCACACATGCAGTTAAGTAAAATATTATATCTTAATCAATAAAACCAACTGCTTTGTAGAACAAGACATGCTTGTTTATAGCCATGTAAATCAATTTAAGAAGACAGTACATCTAATACAATTCGTGTTTTACTGTCTTATCAACAAAGATGAAATATGGCTTTTAATGCTCTCTTTGTCTCTGACTAAAATCAAGTATTTCTGGGTAAAAAAATTACTAATGAATATTTTATATCCATAGTCAGAAAGGATGTTTGCTGTCATATAGACCAATACCCTCATTTTCCATATCAATTAACTTAGCTCAAGAAGGAAGGACAAGATAACAAAGACTTGAGGGAGCACTCACAATTATAGGACAGTGTTGGGATAATGATCCCTTGAAGGAGACTGATAAGAAATTATTATACAAGTAGGAGAAAAATTAGGAGAAAGCATTGTTACATGCAAAAACAAACAAGAAATTAAGATACTATTCAGGTGGAGCTAGTTGAAAATGCTGTATAGGTTAATAGGGACAAGATCTGAGAAAAGTCATTCAATGTAACATTAAAGAAATTCCTTTTTTTTAACAAATATACATAATCAAGCAAAATAAATTTCCATAAGAACAACGTCTTAAAATGTATGTATCATTCTGATATCTAGTGTCATTTTCATCTCTATCAGGATATGGCTAGAACCTCTTTAATTTCTTTATTTGGGAATGTTCTTATTTATTTGTTTATGAATAAGAAGAAAAAGCTTATAAGTAGAATTAAATAACAAATAAAAATGATGGATGCCTGAAGAGTAGAAAGCTTTGTTTCTTCTAATATTAAATCAAGTCTTCTCAAGAAGAAATACTCCTGTATAGTTCAAATGATCCTCACCTATGATGGATTCAATGTTTTTCTTTTTTTGTTGTTCCATCAAAAAACTTATGTTCTCCTTTTTGTTTATACGTGGTTTATTCTTTGATTTAATTGATTAACTTAATGCAGAGTCCAGAAAAGGTTCACTCATACAGAAATGAGGAAACTTAGTCCAAGAAAAAGAAAACTTTCTTTTTTACCCCCAAAGGACACTCAAGCCTAGATTTTAGGTCTTTTAGCTCTCATTGAGTACTCTACATGGTATAGGTTAGGCCATGCAGCAAAAATCTTTCCTGGATCATGAAAAGATGGATAGTTAGGTGTTGATGTTGATGATGATAATGTGAATGATTTTGATGATGTTGTTGATGATGATGTTGATATTGATTGTATTTGGAGTTGGAGGTTTTCCTTCCACTTGAACCTTCCTATAGGAAGTGGAATCAGTTAAATAGAAATAATAACAACTTTAGAAATAATAACAATTACAGAAATAATAATCCAAATGAGGCAAACAGTAACTCACACCAAAATACCTAACAACAATATATCCAAAGTGGGGCTTGTTGTAATAATAAAAAGAGCCAGTAACTGATGTTTCATAGAAGAGAGATAGAGAAATTCTATGTGGTGAGTCTCTCTTCTCTATTTCTATGGGGTCCATCACCTGCGTGGGAACCTTTGGGGTTCCCACTCCTAAGTATTTTCCCTTGCCCATTATCCTGTTTCTATTTCTATTTTTCTGTTTCTATCCTTTTCTATAATTGTAAGTTTTAACAGAATGGGGGTCTCTCAGCAAGGTTGGGTAATGGGAGGAGACTAAGAGATTGCTCCTAAAATGGAGTCCAAAAACGTAGCTAACTCTATGATTGAAGCTTTGATGGGTGAGATGCAATCGAATGGCTTTGATCCAGGAATCAGGGTTTCGATTTCCAAAGGAAAGATCCTCAGGGAGTCCTCAGGACTGGATCCGAGCTCAGATGTCCTCCTCCTCCCTCTTCCCAATCCTATGCCCAAAGACCTCTCCTCTTCTTTCTTCTTCTGAGTCCCTTTCCCAGAATCCCTCTGGTCTCAACTGTCAGCAATTGTCAGCAACTGCCTTCTTCTGGCTCCTTTTGTCCCATTCCCCTTGCACAAATCCCATCTTTACATCATTCATGCTATACTCAAGGTGAAAATGGCTCTTAGTGTGGGGGATCCCAAATATCCAAGGATTTTTATAAAAGTGTGAAGGGGGGTAAGCATCCTGGAATCAGAGAGTGAAACCTTTGATTTCTCAGACACTGATGTTTTAATGCCAGTTATGCCTATCAATCTCCCCCCATATTGATGAATCTCATGTAACCCTGAATGTTGGAAACACACATTATGATTGCCTCTTAGACACTGGAGCATCCAGATCAGTATTGATGAATAAACCTAATTCTGAATGTGATTCTGTTTGCTTATTAAATGTAGTGGGGTATCAGAGCCAACCCTAACTATCCCAAAGCTTTCCCTTCAAATGGTATCTGTGGGACCCTTATCAGCAGAACATTCTTTCCTTCTAATGCCTAGCTCCCAAATAAATTTGCTAGGGATAGATATTTTATGCAAGCTGAGAGCCACAATAACTTGTTCTCGAGACGGGTCTATGTCGCTAGAATTTTCTAAGGAGTTCTTAACTTTTCTCCCTGTACTTCTTTCCAATAGTCAGGAGATAAAGGAGCTTTCCACCTTTGAAATCCCAGCTGATATACCTGAGTTTCTCTGGCCCACATTATCTTCCAATGTCTGGCTACTTAAATTGGCTTTTCCTGTTCAAATAAAAACAAAAGGTGGTCCACCTTCTTCCACTCCTCAGTATTCTCTATCAAATGAGGCAATTGAGGGAATTACCCCAGTGATAGACTCATTAATTGAGCAAAGAATAATATTCCATGGAAATCTGAATATAATATAGCTATCCTACCTGTAAAAAAAAGCCAAAATTAGACCCTAATGGAATAATTGTCTATCAATTTGTCTAGGATTTAAGGGCTGTAAATAATCATGTTTTTAGGAGACATCCTGTGGTTCCCAGCCCAGCCATACTTATTTCCTCCATTCCCAGCACAATAAAATATTTCACTATGGTAGATTTGTGCTTGGCATTTTTTTCAATCCCTATTCATGAAAATTCAAGGAATATATTTGCCTTCGCCTGGAATGGTTCATAGTGGACATGTTGTCAGTTACCACAAAGGTTTGTGGAAAGTTCCACATTGTTCTCACAGATTTTAAGGCAAGATTTGGAGAATATTAGGTTCTAGGATAGATGTTTGATACAATTTATAGATGATTTGCTCTTGGCCTCACCAAATGTCACAGTACGCCAAGAAGATAGCCAACATCTCCTTGTAGAGCTACATAAAAGAGCACACAAGATCTCTAAGGCAAAGGTTCTGTGGTGTCTCCCCAAAGTGGAATATTTAGGGTTCATTTTAACTTCTGGTGCCTGCTCCATTTCCCCTAAGCTCATTGAAGATATTCAGAAAGTGAGCACCCCCTCCACTAAGAAATAGTTGAGGGCAATTTTAAGAGCAATAGGATTTTGTAGGCAGTAGATCCCTTTCTATGGGGAAATCACCAAGCTCCTTATAGCACTGACAAAAAATTCAGTCCCGGAACCACTTAAATTAGAGGTAGAACACCTGTCAGCTCTTTAAAAATTAAAACAGGCTATCCTGTCTGCCCCAGCTCT
Organism: Gracilinanus agilis; assembly: GCF_016433145.1. NCBI lineage: Eukaryota > Metazoa > Chordata > Mammalia > Didelphimorphia > Didelphidae > Gracilinanus > Gracilinanus agilis. Next base: position 632,960,681 of record NC_058132.1, read on the forward strand.
AGGCATTCCAGATTATAAAAGAGGGGTAGCTTCAGTTGTTTGAACTCTACCTTTGAGACCTATTTAGTGTCCAGTTGCTTATTATTCAGCCCAGCTGGACCCAGTAGCTATTAGAGCACTGTGATATTTTAGAGGTATAGCTGTCACAGCTTTATTAGTAATTAAATATGCTGATTTAGTCTTGGGATGCCCATTAACCATAATGTGCCCACATGAAGTCGAGGCATTGTTGCTAAGACATAGAAAACAAGCATTTTCTGATTAAAGACTCCCTAGGTATGAGATAACCTTGATAGGTAATGAGAATATTACCTTAAAATGCTATACAGTTCTAAATCCTGCAACCTTGCTTCCTGATTTAGCAGTCTCAGGAGAACCATTGCACAGTTGTGAATCTTTAGTGTCCATGTCTGAAAAGCCTCAAGATAATCTCCTGGACAATCCTTTAGATAATCCAGACTTAGTCTTATTCACTGTTGGTTCTTATTTCATGAGGGATGGCATATGCTACATTGGAGCTACTGTAGTCACAGAATTTGCCACTTTGTGATCAGCTTCACTACCCTCAAATATAAGTGCTCAAAGTGCAGAACTGATAGCTCTGAAGCATGCCTGTATAATTGTCAACAATAAGAAAGCAAGAATTTACACAAATTCTAGATATGCATTTGGAATATGTCATGCAGTGGGTATGCTGTGGCTTCAAAGGGGATTTTTACATCAGCTGGAAAATGTATAGCAAATACAGAAATTAATAATGAAGTTCTTTCTGCCCTTCAGCTCCCTGAAGCCCTAGCTGTAGCTCATTACCCTGCCCATACTGATGGCACTGACCCTGTCTCTAGGGGGAATGACCAGGGAGATACCACTGCAAAGCTAATGGCCTTATAAGGGCCTGAATCAATTTTAATATTGGCAACTAGTGATGACTTAAATTTATCCCTTTCTTATAATGAACAGGAAAAATGGAAGCAAAAGTTCAAGGCTAAACAGATAAATGGAGTATGAGTATCATCTGAAGGAAAATCCCTGCTCCCTAGAAGTTTCTATCACCAAATATGCCAATCCATTCACAAAAATGGTCACGTTGGTACCCAAGGCATTGTAAACTCTGTTTAAAAAGTATGAATAGTCCTTGGCATAACTACCATAGCCTCTAAAGTGTATACAGCATATCCTACCTGCCAAGCATCCAATTGTCACTCTTTTTGTGGCAAAGCTTTTGATGGGCATTTTCTGGCTTACACACATTTTGAATACCTACAAAATGACTTTATCACTATGCCAAAGGCTGGGCAATATAAATTTTGTCTACCGCCCAGGCCACAGTGGTTTTTGTTTCCAAGGTGCTCTTAAAAAGAGATTATTACTCACTTTGGCCTGTCTGCAGGTATTCATTCAGACAGGAAAACTCATTTTACTGATTCAGGTTTATCTCAGATATATTCTTGTTTGAGGTTAACTCCCAAATTCCATTACCATACCATCCCCAGAGCTTAGGCCAAGTAGAGAGAATGAATACAATCTTAAAATTATGATTGGCAAATTGTGCAGATTCAGTAAAATAACCTAAAATTCTCCCTCTGGCCCTATTTTATCTTAGAAGCAGGCCCAGGTAAGATCTATACATCTGTGTGTTGAAAGTATAGGGATGGAGATAGAATGGTAGGAAGGATTGGAGAAAGGAGAGAGGAAGGTTGAGGAAGGGAACGGAAGGTAGAGGTCCCAGAAATTGAACAGAGCCCTCAATTGAATGATCAAAGAACAACTTTAGGGTTTGAATAGCTAGGCTTTATTTAGGTTAGGAAAGGGAAGGTCTAGGGAAAATTAGGAGGTAGACAGAAAGGGAAAAAAGTGCCGAGAGAGATTAGGGTTCAGGGTAGAGAGCCCTGCTTCCAGCATAGAGAGAGCTAGCCTGCCTCCAAGGTAGAGAGAGAAAGGCACCAACCTTTCCCTTTTATACGTTCCCTGACACCTCCCCCAAAGGAAGTGAGAAGTGTCAAGGGAAGTTGTAGCAGTCTTCCAGGGCTTACAATAATTTCAAATGACACACATCACACCATATGAGATGCTTTTTGCACATAACCCTATGCAGGTTAAGCCTTTCTCTCCCACATATATATCATTGCTAAGGTGAGACACTTCAATTGCCTCAAATATATAGGATTTGCAAATCAAATTGCAAGAACTCCAGAAATTCTTAGCTGCTGTACAAGTTGGTCCTATATACTTCTCGTTCCATGACTTATACCCAGGAACCAGAGTATATATAAAGAACTTCCAATACACTGGAGGAACTCAGCCTGCTTGGGAAAGTCCATTCCAAGTCAGTCCTGGTAACCACTCCAACAGCTATCAAAATTGGAGAAAAGGACTCTTGGGTTCATTGCTCTCCTGTAAAGAGAATACCTTCTACTGACACTGAGTGACTGTATCCTGTTATGCTTATTTTATTTGCTGATTGTTTGTTTTAATTTTTTTTTGTTTTTAAGTTCATATATTAATCTAATCTAATATATTCTGTTATATGATGTTGTTTTAAGTTATTGTGTTTTGGCTATTAGCTATATGTTCTGATACACTGTTTTTATTTGTACTATCCTATGTCTGGACTGGAGATAATACCATTATAAAAGCCCATAGTCAAGTTGGGTAAACCCTTTCTGTGGCTTGGCCATAAGTCCTTATGGATACTGAGTTTGTAACAAGATCCATCAAGGTCACATATATGGCCTTTTGTGCCTTTTTGCCTTTGTTAATTGTCATATAGATGATGAATTTTTTCTATCAACCTGGTTACAAACAGTATCAATAAGCTTTTTAGAATTCATGAGCTCTTAGGTTTGGGGGATTTTGGTACTTCTTGAATGTGCATTAGCTGCTGTACTACTGTTTTATAAAGCTGTTACTTGCTGAAAATCATTTGCACTCACACTGTGGACTTGGCCAAGTTAAAAAGGAAATGGATCGCATTTTTTATTGAGAAACCTTTGTATTGTACCTCTGCTTGGTTTTGATTTTTTTAAACCCTTACCTTGCCTTTTGGAGTCAATACTATGCATTCATTCCAAGGCAGAAGAGTGGTAAGGGCTAGACAGTGTGAGTTAAGTGACTTGCCCAGGGTTACAAAGCTAGGACAAAGCTAGGAAGTGTCTTGAGGCCAGATTTGAACCCAGGACATCTCGTCTTTGGACCTGATGCTCAATGCACTGAGCCAACTAGATGCCCCCTTTGGTTTTGATTTTTTTTATTCATATTTTTTAGAAAATTTTCCCATGGTTACATGATTCATTTTCTTTCTCTCCCCCTCAAACAATCCCCCAACACACCCATAGCCAACGTGCATTTCCACTGGGTTTTACATGTGTCATTGATCAAGACATATTTCCATATTATTGATAGTTGCACTAGGTTGGTCATTTAGAGTCTACATTCCAAATCATATCCCCATCATCCCATGTATTCAAGCAGTTTCTTTTCTTCTGTGTTTCTACTCCCACAATTCTTCTGAATGTGGATAGTGTTCTTTCTCATAAGTTCCCTCAGATTTTTGATAGAATTCACTTGATTTTAAATTCTTATTGTCATACAATTTTAGATTTCTAAAAATTTTTCTTGTTTGAGAGTAATTTTAGGATAAGAAACTTGTTACATTCCCAAATCAAGAAAGTGAACTGCTTGGAGAAGGAGCCATGGAGATAACTGCTGTAAGAGGGAGATTTTAGGTATTTTATAGATATGTATTTAAAATGTGGCCACAAGGAATCAACAATTCAGATTGATTCCTTAATTAAATCAGACACAAGTCAGCATCAGGTTAAGGCAGTTTATTTACAATTAGGAAGGTAAAGGTATGGGAATAAAGAGAAAGGAAGAGGCTAGTCCAAGCCTGCAGAGGCCTGGACAAGAGAGAAGGTTAAAAGGCTAAATAAATTAGGCTGCAAGCCACAAGGCCTAGCAACCAGATTGGCTAGTGCCTACTTAAGGCAGAGTTTGGAAGCAGCCTAGGTAGGCCAAGGAAGTCAGCCTAACTTACCAACGTGACAATACAGAGTGCAAGCCGTCTGTGGTTCCAGGAGATCCTTCAGCACCAAGTTCAAGGCAGGAACTCCCTCCACAGCAAGTAACCAACATACTTAAAGAGATAGTGTCTTTCATCACTTCCCATGGGTCCACCTCTAATTCAAGTGGACAAATGGCAGTCTCTACACTGATTTTGGACTACCCAAAGGGCAGTCCCTTGTTCTTGATTTGTTACTTATTGTCACGTGTTGGTAAATCGTCTCCCCTCCCCACTAAGGGAGGTGGGAATGACCTCATCTCATGTAGGTAGAGTTTTGACTACAGAATCGGCTAGAGTTAATTCCATTTACACACTGCAGAAACCACACACTACACCAAAAGATCCAGAATGAACTTTGGGATGTAGTGAAAATGAATTGTGTGGGGGATTTAACACAATTATTTTGAATGTATACTCTTATTCCAAAGGGGACCACCCCCAATTGGCTTTTTGTTAATGTGACTAGCAATCATTAGTTTTGTTCTCTTTTTCTTTTATTTCCCTCTTATCCCCAAATTATTGTAATTTCCCCTTAGAAAGTGCAATATTGTATGTACCTCTAGTTAAAGATCTTTAGAGATATAAGTTGGTTATGCTTACTGATTCCATGGGGAACCTAGGCATGTAAATCTGGGAGAGTTCTACATGCTTGTTTTCCATTTACATCACAGGGAACATTGTATAATTAGGATCTGCTCCAAGAACTCTAAATTCCAAAATCACACTTTCGTTCTCATATTACATTCTTATGTTTTGGAGATAAAGTTTGTGTGTGACCTCACGACTCTCTTTCTTTACTCTTGATTGCAGCTGCAGAAGTGGGCTGTTGGGCAGTCAGAAGAACTTTCTTATGTGGTCTTATTTTTGTTAGATAATTAGGTTTTAACTTCTATTTCTTTTAATTAATTTTCTTTCTACATCAAGTGATTATTAATAAGCTTTATAAAATATAATACTTTGAGTTACTGGATATTAATTTAAATCTTACTGTTTGTTTGTTTTTCCCCCTTTCTTAATTATCATTTGATGATTCTCTTAAGTTGTGTGTTTGGGCATCAAATTTTCTCCTTAAGTCAGGTCTTTTCTTTAGGAATGCTTGGAAGTCTTCTATTTTATTAAATAACCATACTTTCTCTTGCAAGAATATAGTCAATTTTGCCGGTTAGTTGATTTTTGGTTGTAGACCCTGTTCTCTTGCTTTCCAGAGAATCATATTCCTTGCCTTCTGGTCCTTTAGTATAGATGCAGCCAGGTCCTGTGTTTTCCTAACTGTGGTTCCAAGATATCTGAATGATTTCTTCTTAGCACCTTGTAGTATTTTTTCCTTGGTCTGGTAGTTCTTGAATTTGGCTATAACATTCCTGGGCATTGTCAATTGGGGATTAAATACAAGATGTGATCTGTGGATTCTTTCAATCTTCATTTTTCCTCCATGTTCAAGAATTTTTGGGGAGTTTTCTTGGATAATTTCCTGGAGGCTTTTTCTTTTGTCATGATTTTCCTGTAGTCTATTCATTCTTAAATTGTCTCTTCTGAATCTATTTTCCAGGTCTGTATTATCATTTTTTCATTCTTTTGTTTTTCTTTTATAGACTCTTGCTGCTTTGTGAAGTCATTTGCTTCTAGTTATTGGATTCTAATTTTTAAAGATTGAATTTCATCCCTTGATTTGTGGTCATCCTTCTCCTTCTGGTCTGTTTTCTTTGTAGGTCATCTTTCACTTTCTTTTTATTGTTTTCAGGGTGATCAATTCTGGCTTTCAAGACACTATTTTCTTGTTTTAATTCATGTGCCTCTGTTTCCAGATGACTTATTTTGCTTTTTCAGTTCTTTTCCCAATTGTCTTCAGCCTCTCTTAATTGTTTTTTTAATAGTGTTCTGAGTTCTTCCAAAGTTTGTGTCCAATTCTACATTTTTAGCTAGGTGTTCTTTGGTCCTCCTCTGTTCCATTTGCTTTTTTTTTATTACCTTGGTAGAAGCTGTTGATTGTAATTTCTTTTGTTCTTTTTCTGTTGTTTACTTATATTTTTTCTTTCTTCCCCCATGTCATTGACTGTAATCTTGCTCCTCTGATTATTTGCTGGATATGTGGGTTTGAGCTATTCTGTCCTGAAGGGACTTCTTCTCTGCTCTACTGATTGACTAGATTAGGCTGATGAAGTATTAATGAGCCCTGAGGTCAGATCTTCCCCAGCTGGCAGCAGAAGCTGAAGGTGAAGGTGAAAGTGTGGAGGCTGAAGGGAGCTTTGCTTCCTGTCCTCTTATCAAGGTATTCTGTCTCAGTTGTAGCCTTCTCCCAGGGATCTGAGTCAGCAGGATTCTTATGGTAGCTCTCAGTGCAGTCACAGTCAATGGTAGAAGGGTGTTAGAGATTGAGTTTTACTGGCCTCTGAAGGCTTCTTCTCTGCCCTATTGATAGACTAGATTAAGCTGGGGCCAAGCTGATCTGAGGAGCTGTATGTCCCCTGAGGCCAAAACATGGAGAAGCAGAGGCCCAAGATGGAGAGTAGTGACCATGACTAGGGTCCCCTACCCTCTGCACCTCTCCTCCAGCTGCCTCCCTGATGGCTGTGGTCCGAGCCCTGAGCCAGTCACAGCTGTGGCAGTAAGGCACTCTGTCTGCACTAGAGTCTATAAAAATTAAAAGGAGACTGTATTTATAAATGTTGAAAACTATGTAAATAAAGGTTTAGTACTGATCAGATACTTTTGATAGACATAATCAAAAGCATCTTCAGTGATAAAGTGAATTGAAACTCATAAATGAACTTCTCTTCAGAGCCAGGTACAAGGATGCTAAAGACTCTTTTTATGAAAAATAAAATATTTATTGAAATATATAAGGATAAAAGTATTTCTAACTCTAAGGGGTTCTAACTCCACCCAAATAAAACTCCCTGATTTCACAAGGAACTGTTTCTCCTATTTTCATAGATCACTTCCTGATCTGAGTAACCCAAATTTTTACTATTCTAAATAAACTACCACTATTATCTTTATAATTCTTAACTTTGCCTTCAAGTTATAAAAATAACAAAGGTTGAGTCTCAATAAGAATTAAGTTAGGACTCTGAGCCTTAGCAGACTCAGAGTCCAAACCAAAAACCAGGTCTTTCTTCAGTCTTCCCAGATTTAAAACAATCTATAAAAACAACATAGATAGTTACTAGTGTTTCCCAAATTGAGAAAGGAAAACACTAAGTTCCTTCAGGTCTTTCCCTTCTTTCTTTCTACCTCAGACAGGAGAGAGAGTCTCTATCAGTGACTCTGCCAACTTCCAGAGACCAACTGCCACTCCCAGAGAGAGTGACTGTCAAAATGAAAACCATTAGAGTAGAAACTGACACTCTGGCTCAGCTCTGTTTGAAATTCCAAATTCTTTCTAAAACCAGCTTCCCTACTTCTTATCTCTAAACTAACATCACAAGACTTATTTTCTAATATCATCCTTATGAACCCGAGATTCCAGCAATCTCAGAAGACTCAGTACAGTAGGTGGGGGAGGGGTCCTGGGACCTTCCTTTTTCCTTTTCTTTAAACTCAAGAATTCATCCTTCTTTGAATACCTTTTAAATTGAATCAAGCAGGAGGGTCCCCCGGCTCTGTACTGTTGTTAGATTTGTTTTTCTGTACCCTTGAAGCACTTTGTTTTTGATTGGTGTGGAAGGGATTTCAGAGAGGTCTGGACTTTTGCTGCTTCTAAGCGGCCATCTTGACTTCATAAAGAAATTCTTAATAGCTCAGAATAAACCACTTTAATTGAGTGAGAGGTCAGTGCTAAGTTGAAATAGGTTAAAAAGTGAGTGGCAAGGGGAGAAGTAGAAAAATGAATATGAAAAGCTTTTTCTAAGTTGGATAATAGCATATGAGTCAGGAGATAGGCAGAAATGGAAATTTATAAAATTAATGTAAATGGGGGTAGCTAGTTGGCTCAATGCATAGAGAGTTTGGCTTGGAGTTGGGAGGTCCTGTATTTAAATCCGGTCTCAGACACTTCTTAGCTATGAAACCTGGACAAGTTACTCACCGCCTACCCCTTATCATTCTTCTACCTTAGAACCAATACATAGTATTGATTCTAAAATGGGAGGCAAAGCTTTAAAAAATTAATTCAACTAGAATCAGAAGTGAAAATATTAATTAAGGAATATTTTCATAAATATTTCAGATAAATATTTGATATGTAAGGATTTGACACAAATATGCAAGATTAAGAAATATTCACCAATACGTAATAATCAAAGATATGAATGAAGAGTTTTAAAAAATCTCTAAATTACTAATAACTATTATGACAGTTTATACTAAATTGCTTTGAGTAAGAAAAAAGCAAATTGAAACAATGCCCAATAATTTACCTCACATCTGGCAAATTAGCATAGATAATAAAAGAAATAATTCATTCTGAAGGTGATAAGTAGAAAGACAGAAAGACAAATGCACTCTTGGTACATCTATAAATTTGTCCAAGTATTCTAGAAAACAATTTAGATCCACAAAATAAAAGTCATTGAACTCTTCACATTTTTTCATTCAGGAAACTCATAACTGTTCACATAGTCCAATGAGGAAAAGAAACACTAATAGTAGAATGCTCAGAACTAGGCTACTCATGTTATCAAAAGATTTAAAAAACAAAACAAAGCAACATGAATGCTTGAATATTAAGGTATGGTGATACAAATGGAATTTAACATAATTTAATAATATAAAGTGTAATGAAAATATGGAAATCATAGAAGACCAATAATAAAAACTGATGAAGTGAGAGATTGCTTTACACAATGACAACAATGTAAAACAAAAAAGTAACACCAATCTTGATTCCAGAAAAAAATTATGCAACATACTCTCCTCTTCTTGGGAGACAGTTGGGGTACTATGGGTGTAGAATGATTCCTGTATTAACAGAAACATTTAGTGAATTGATTCTGAATGACATTTTCCTTTTGAAAGTAAGTGAAAGCTCCATGTGGCACATAAAAAACTTCTAACTTTTTGTTTTATATGTATATGTATATATATATATATATATTTGTGTGTGTTAGGCATCAAGAAATAAAGCAAACCAAAGTAAAAAGGACTGAATTGAATATAAAACATTTACTAAGATTAGGGGAATTGTAGAAACAGAATTTTTGAATTGGAAGGGATGCCAATTGCTGTACATAAAAGGAATCAAAAGTTATTCAATTGAGTATCTAAAGGCTTCTCCCATGAATTAAGGATATGGACTTCTTTTTTATCACTGTTTTGGCCCTCAGAGATCTCATTCATTCATTCATTCTTTATTACTAGCTTTGAAGTTGTATTGTGTAATATTTCATTTGCTAAAAATTCCCATCACCCACTAAACCCAGATAACTGAGATTTCTTTCCTATCTTAATTGATTAACCATGACTCTGCTTAGTTAGTTCCCGGAGAAGTAATAAATGTGTCCTTTGGATATTAAAACAATGACATGTCCACCCATTCTTTTTCTTTACCATGGAAAGGATTATCATAGCATTTCAACATTATGAGCTAATAGAAAAATGATGTAAAGCAATATTTTCTCATGGAACATAAAAATGCCATTCAGTATTATGAAATGGGATTGTTAAATGTGCTGAACTTCTGAAAAGTAATTTCGTTTTGTCATGATACAATAAGCTCGGATCAGATACTGACAGATAGCAAGTAACTGAATGATTATGGTGCAATGCATGCTGCCACCTCCTCTAGTAGATCAGGCTAATGTGACACGAGTTGAAATAATTGGAAGTGATGTGGAGGACTATTTGGAATCCAGATATGAACACAATGTATAAATGTATTTTAGGAAGTTAAAAAAACCATTTCCCAAGTTGTACCTACTGTTTCATTTGGAAATCATCACCCAAGATTGACAACTCCCAAAATATTGGAGTACTTTAATTGGGACCCCACCAACCTGTTCCTTTAATTCATACATGGATAAAATAGAGTATCCATGTTATTCTATATGAAACATCATCTTCAAAGCAATATGAAACTACTTCTTTATTTATTATGTTTTCTGGAAAATTCATGTTATAGTGTTGCCAATTGTCCCAGATCATTCTTTGAATTTCTTATTCCCATTCTCAATGAGAAACAAAGAAAAAAACCACAATGAATTAAACTAAGCATTTAAAAAAGCATAACTGAATTGAATTTCTAGTTTGGAATAGCAAACTTATTATTCACTCCAATGCCAATAGAGAATAATCTTTAAATATAAATACATTTATAAAAATGTATATACATATGAAATATTAGTAACAATCAGTTTAGCACAGGAATGGGTATTACAGGTCACTGGGTCCAAACTCCTCATTTAAAGGCAAAGTAATTGAGACCTACAGAGGTTTTATAGCAAGAACTAGGGGGGAGAACCAGGGTGAACCACCAGCCTCCAGAGCTCAGGTCAGCTCACACAGAGACTCTGACAGTTGGAAACTCCCAACTCTTATTTGTACCTCAGAATTCCAGCAGGAACTCTGGCTCCAAATTCCAAACTAGGCCTCAGACTCTGAGATAGTATTCCTTAGGCACTAATCTCCTTTAATTAACCCCAAATCTTATAATATTCCCAATAGAGTTGTATGCTTAAAAATGCCAAGGATAGATAATTTTGATTACATGAAATTAAAAAGTCTCTTCACAACACAATCAATTAATTATTAAAAAATAATTAATCTGTGATTCTTATTGTTTAATTTATTTTAATTAATTATTATTAACATAGGACAAGGAAAGTAGTTGAATGATTAAAAATAGTTATTAAAGATTTGATATACATAATATTCATACTAATAACATCTCTATATTTACATCTATCTCTGCCTATATATTTATAACTATAACTATACCATCTATATCTATATCATTTGTTTCTCTCTCTCTCTCTAACTAAAAGTCATTCACTCTCCCATAGATTAGCGATCAAAGGTTATAAAACTCTTTTCAAAAGAGGAAGTGCAAGCTCTTAATGATCATATGGAAAAATGTTAAAAATAATTAATGATAAGAGAAATGAACATTGAAACAATACTGAGGCTTTACCTCTCACATTAGGTAAACTCCAAAAAAAATGATGAGTATTAAGGATTGTGGGAAAATAGACAACACAAGTACCTGTTAGTGGATATATGAATATGTACAATCATATTGGAAAGCAATTTTGGAAATTTTTGAATAAGGTGACTATAATATCCACACCTTTGATTCACAGATTGAACTACCAGAAATATAGCCCCAAAAGAATATTAATTAAAAGAAAGTCCCAATAAACAAAACATTTAAAACATTGATTTTTGTGGTATCAAAGGCAAAATAACAATAAAAAAATAAAAATAAAATAAAAAAAATAAAAAATAGATACCTATTAATTGGGCAATTACTAAACAAACTGGTATAGTATAGAATAATAAAATAAATGTGTTGCAAAAAAACAAATACCACAGATATAGATACATGTACAAAGATCTCCATTAACTAATACAAAGGGAAGTAAACAGTCAACAAAACAATATATTGTGCACAATGACTATGACAATACAAATAGAAAATACAAGCACCACAAAATCATGACATAATAAATTTTTAAATAAATGTTTGGGGTAAAAAAATGTTTAGTCCTTAAGAGGCCAAGTTGCAAGCTACAGGAAGCTTTTCAGTGTTTTGAAACCAGTCTTATTAGCTAGTTCAATAAACCAGAAAGTGATAGATTTTACTTTTTTTTTTTAAATTTCTGCTATCTAATATTTGGTAAACCACTCCAGCAATTAGGTTGAGGGTAGCCCAATAATCCTCAAACCCATCAGTGAGACAGAAGGATGAATATTCCAAGCACTCTTCTCAGCTAAATGAAAAGATGAGAGTAATTTGTTCCAAGGCAAGGAAGGCAGTTGAAACTGTGGAGGACTTAGAGTTTGGTCAGACATTGAAGTCTCCAAAGCCATCCACTATTTCCAGGGTCATTTTTATTTGTCTTATCTTTTGTCTTGCCACTGGACTTTGATGACTCTGGATGAGAGAATAAAGTTGAGGACTTTCTGCAACTTTGCCTCACTTAAATACAGTACACTGGAGAGTGAAAATAATACTCTGGATGGTCATTGGCCCTCTTGGAAAAGGAAGGATGAATAATAATAGTAAATAGATGACTAGAGGTCTTTAGAGAGTCTTGAATGAATCATTTGAATCATATCTTGAATGATGGGTTTTTAAAGTTTGATAAGTATTTCACAGATATTATTCTTACAACAACCTTAGAAGATAGTCGCTATTATTATCCCCATTTTTCAGATGAGGAAGCAGAAGTATACAGAGATTAAATGACTTGCCCAGCATCACAGTGTTGATGAATATTTGAGGCTCGATTTGAACTCAGTAGAGGTCTCACTCTAGATGGATTTAAGGAATTTAATTTTTCTAGGATCAATTGATGTAAATGTGAAATGTAAAAATAAAGGAGGAAGATGAACAGATTAGAAGAAAAATGGGAAAAAGGGGGGAAAAGTATTTATTGAGCACTTAGTATGTGGGGCAGGAACACTACAGATTTTGTATCTTTTGATTACATTAAAGGAAGAAATTAGCATCAAGATTAAAATATAGTTTTAGTTGGAAACAAAGGTTTATGATCTACAGACTAGGCTGAAAGATTCCTTTGTTTAGTCCTATGATTTTAAGAGCTTAAGGGACATCAGAAAGAGAACCATCCTCCTTTTTTAAGCTGATCACCAACCTGTCTATAACCTAAATATTGTTGCCTAAGAGCACTGAAAGCTTAAGTGGCTTTTTTCTATCACAAGGCAAATTAGTTACTGGAGCAAATAGGGAAATTCTGCTCCTCTATCCACTGTGTCTCATTCTTCTCAATAAAAGAGAAACAGTAGATAATATGTGAGTTGTACAAAGGGGTTACGTAACTTGCTCCACCCTGTGGTATGTGTTTTTATGCCCAGTGCAAGGATAGCACTGGTCTTCTAGTTTATGTTAAATTAGTTTTGGTTGGAAAGCAGCTAATCTCTATGGAAATGTCTTTCTCTCAAAAAGAGAAAATTGCAAAGGAACTGCAGGGATGCAAATCAAGGGAAAGAAAATATTTTCTTGGTTGCAGAACAGGCATAAACTTCTGTGAATGTGTACTTGACATGGCTACCATATGCTTTTTCTTTCTTTCTTGATTATTTCCCATAAAGAAAATAAGAAAGCATATGCAATTAATTTTAAAATTTGAGAAAATTCAATAAAATACTTATGGCTCATATTGTTATCTGGAACACTAAAGATAAGATTTTTTTTCTTATTTATGCCAATGGCTCTGAATTTCTGCAGTACTTTGGAACCATAGCAAAGTTAAATATAATGTTTCTTAAGTTGTGATTTAAAAAATAAAATTGAATTGAAGGGTATTTTTATTTGGTAATCTTAGGGAAAATAAAGAATTCATAACAGTTTATTGTGAAAATTATGACTACATATTTAATTCTTGTTTTAATGTTATTGATATTTAATATTATTTGCTTATGTGAATGATTGTTTCTTTGTCACACTTCACTATTTTAAGTTGTACTTTTAAATATCCAAATTAATCATGTACAATAATGAAAGATACAGTTACCCACTACTAAAAGAAACTTTTTTAGTTCATAAATGCAGCCATATCCAAGCAGCACTCTTCAACTCATGGTAACTACATGAATGTTGTTATGTTGTCAGAGAAAAAAGGAATGCTCTAAAAAAACCTATCGGTAAGCATGCAATACTATAGCATTAAAGCAAATATAACTAGAAGATTCTGAAAATCATTCATTATTGATAAACCTAATATTGTTTCCTAGCACTTCACACAGTGTCTATAAGATTTCTGACATGGTGATGATTAAGAAAAAAAAATCAAGGTTACTATGATTGGTAAACATGATTGAAGCTTCAACTCTAATCAATTAACTAAGTTATATAATTATTTAAAACACAAAGATTTACTGATCTAAACAAAAGTTTCTCAGCATCCATAAACAACGTCTTTTGGGAAACAGTTTTCAAATTCAGAATCATGAGGGTCATTTCATGAAACTTTTTTATGTTAAAAAAATGAAATCATTGAATTAAATGTAAGTCTTTAGATTTTGGGTGAGTTTCTATTAAATATCTTTATGAAAAATTCTGTACCTGATCCTATACTGTATGACACTTTAAGATAATTTAGTACCTTGAAGAGGGGATATTTCTAAAGAAATGTATGTGTTTTTATTCAGTTAATTTTTAATTTTTTTCATCATTTATGTTTTAATCTGAATATTTCACATATGATTTTATATGTTGTGTTTATGGGACAGGGGTCATTCAAATATACTGGGTGACCTCCCACAAGCAATTTTTCAGATTGTAGATAATACAATATTATAGAATAGACCTAGGGAATTGTAAAGATTATAAAGGGTGAATAAAGAAAGTCTTCACTCTCATAAATAAAGTAAACTGTTACTTTCTTAACATACTATTCTTTCACTACAACTTATTCCTGGCCAAATTTTGGATGTAGAAAAATGACAAGAAATATTTTTTGGAAAGTGTTTGAATTTGTATAAATGGAGATTTTGAACCTTGGACTTTATCCCCCCGAAGTCCCTTGGTAGTTGTCAAAATTTCCTTTGATCTCTCCTGCGCCTCCACGTTTGCATGGTCACATTATTTTTTATAAGTTCTGTAGGTCCTCCCACTCTCTCTCTTCTTCACGAGCACAGATAAAGTTAGTTTAGCACCTTTTCACTCTAGCTTTTTATGTTAGTTTATTATTAATAAAACTTTACTAAATATAGTACCTTAGTTATTTGCATATTAATTTTAACCTCTACAAATTTAACCTCTACAGAAAGTTGAGGTGATCTCTTTCAAAATGCTACATTTTCTCTTTTCTACAACTAATCATTGAAATCTCATGAGACTATGTTTTGTTGTTAAGTAAAAGCTTATTCATTACTCAATATTTTTTCAGTCTTTGGCTTAAGAATACTTTCAGCACATAAAATAGAAAATAAATAGCTTGTATATCAATACATTTTGATATTGAGAAAGCCAACCAATAATGATGAGCTTGAATAGACCTCCCCTATGATTGTTAAGAGTAATATATACAACTATAAAACATATTTCCCACAAATAAAGTCAGATCTAAATGACAGGAAAAACATTAATTACTTATGGGCAGGTTAAGTCAATATAATAAAAAAGACAATTCT
Organism: Gracilinanus agilis; assembly: GCF_016433145.1. NCBI lineage: Eukaryota > Metazoa > Chordata > Mammalia > Didelphimorphia > Didelphidae > Gracilinanus > Gracilinanus agilis. The sequence continues at coordinate 632,975,997 of NC_058132.1, forward strand.
TCCTAAATTGATTTACTTGTTCAGTGCCAAACTAAACAAGCCACCCCCAAAATAATATTATAGAGATAGAAAAAACTAATAACAAAATTCATCTAGAAGAATTAAAGAACTAAAATATTAAGGGAACTAATGAAAAAATGAAGGAAGATGTTTTAGCTATATTGAATCTCAAGTTATATTATAAAATGGCATTCATTAAGATAATCTGGTACTGGCTAAGAAACAGATGGAAGATCAATGGAATTGACTAGGCACTTAACAGGCAATGGTAAATGACAATAGTAACCTAGTATTTGACAAATCCAAAGATCCAAGCTTCTAGAAGAACTCAGTATTTGACAAAACAGTGCAGGTAAAATTGGGGGGAAAGTATGGCAGAAATTAGGTATAGACCAACACCTCATTCCAAATGGCAAGGTATAGTCAAAATGGATTCATGATTTAGAAATAAAGGATAATACCATAAATAATTTAGGGGAGCATAAAATTGCTTACCTGTGAGACCTATTGAAAAGGGAAGAATTTAGGTCAAAACATGACTTAGAGAACAATACGAGATGCAAAATAGAGAACTTTGACTACAATAAATTAAAATATTTCTCCACAAACAAAATCAATGCAACCAACACTAAAAGGAAAACAACACGTTGGGGAAGAATATTTATAAGTCTCTCTGACAATTGTTTCATTTCTCAGATACATAGAGAACTGAGTCATATCTATAAGAATACAAATACATAATAATAAATTATGAAGAAAATGAAATATTTTTAGTCATGAAAAAATGCTCCAAATCACTATAGATTAGAGAAATGTAAGTTAAAACAACTCTGATGTACCATTTCACACCCATCAGACTAGGTAACATGACAAAAAAGGAAAATGATAAATGCTGGAGGGAATATGAAAAAGTTGGGTCACTAATACTTTGCCAGTGGAGTTAGTAAATGATGTAATCATTTTGGAGAACAATCTGGAACCATGCCTCAAGGTCTATAAAACTATACGTAATCTTTGACCCAGCAATACAACTACTAGGTCTGTATCCCAAAGAGATTAAAGAAAGGACCCACATTTGAGGAATGGCTGAACAAATTTTGATATATGTTTGTAGGAGAATACTATTGTGCCATGAGAAATGAGGAACAAGATCACAAAAAATTCTGGGAATACTTGAATGAAGTGATGAAGAATGAAGTGAGCAGAACTAGGAGAACACTTCACACAGTAACAATAATAATGTAGGATGATCAACTATGAATGACTGAATTATTTTCAATAAAATGTGAATCCAGGGCAACTCTAAGGACTCATAGCAGAAAAAGGATATTCACTGCTATAGAAGGAACAGAGTCATAAGGCAGATGAGAAACACTGTTATTGACTTTATTCCCACCATGCATTTTTCTCTAGTATAAGCAATATTTGTCTTCTTTCACATGTGGAACATGGAAATATGTATTATATGATAACTTATGTACAACCTATATCATATTACCTTCTTTCTTAGAAAGAGAACATGGATTTCAAAATATCAGAAAGTGAATATTAAGAAATTATATTGACATGTAATCTGAAACAATAAAATTTATTAAAAAAGTAATGCATAAAGAATCTAAAATTCTTATCCTTATTCATTAAAAACCATCTTTATCTTCAGTCTTAAAATCAGTATTGTGTATTGGTTTCAAGGCAGAAAGGCAAAGTGATTTTCCTAAGGTCACATAGCTAGGAAATGTCTAAATTCAAATTTGAAACTGGAAACTCCCATCTCTAGGTCTGGCTCTTTCTATCTACTGAGACACCCAGCTGCCTCCCCCTATACATATTTGTATGAAGAGCTAAGTGAATTTTTTTTTTAATTTGAATGTTTTTAAAGTCAAATGAAAACTGAGATCATTTCCTCTCCTTCCCTATCCCTTCCTTCCTTCCTTCCTTCCTTCCTATTATGTACTTCTTAAATCTTCTTTTTTAGGCTAAATACTTCCAGTTTTTCTTTCAAAATTGTCCTCCTATGGCATCATCTCAAGACTTTTTTCACCTGAGTCCTTTCTCTGGATACTTTCTAGCTTAATTATTGTACTCAAGGAACTTATGTTCTTTCAGGAGAAATGGGTTGAGAGAAAGTTAATTACAAACATTAGATTGATACAATGTAATTTCTCTAGGGAAGGTTTTAATAACTAAGATAATTAAGATGGGTTCCCCTTAGTTTGTGGCAACTAAATGGAGCATTGAAGGAAGCTTAGGATTTCATGGGGCAGAAGTAAAGGAGGGAACATAGTAGAAATATGGGGTATAGCCTGTAAATATTGAAAACACAAATGACTTTATTAAACTAGGATTCAGAGGACATGAAGGAGAACACTGAGTAATAATACTAGAAGATAGGTTGAAACCAGAATGGGAAGGGTTTTACAAGCTAATGCACTTTTGTTTCAAACCTAAAGAAGGCAGCATTCAACTAATTCATTTGAAAAATGAGAAATGTCAAAGAAAATGTCAAGGTCAGACCTGCACTTAAGAGAAATCTAATTGATGGATTGGAAAAGAATAAAGTTGATTTCGAAATAGGCACTGTTTTGATTAATTGATCTTGTAAATGATATTTGTAAATTGGAAAATGAGAGGTAGTATAAAATGTTTTATTTTACATTTTTTAAAAAATGTTTCCTTTAAAAATCACTCACATAGGAATCTATCACTAAGGAACAGGTAGAACACTGAGGCTATTCCTATTTCATTAATTTTAAAGAGAGAAAAACAAAGAAACATAAATCTAAACCAGAAGGCTACTTAGTAGTTATCTAATCTAACTGCATTTTATAGATAAAGAAACTTGAACTCTAAGAAATAGAATGTCTTGGCCTAACTCTGAAAGTTAATTGGTAAAAGTTCTAAGGTTACATAATTTTCTGACTTCCAATTAGAATTTATATATTTGATGATCTCTGGAAATAGAGTAATAAAATAGGATGATAATCCTTTGCTTTTATGTAATTGCAATTTAAACATTTGGAACAATGTCTAACTTATAGTTAACTATACAATGACTAACGATAGTCACTTAAACAAATACTTGTTTAACGTTTAAAGTTTCCAAGGAATTTTTCTTGTTATGACTTTATGAGGTAAATAGCATAAACAGTATCTCTATTTTATAAATAAGATAAATAAGATAAAAAAGTTAAAGGATTTATGAACAGACCAATGATTACTAAATATCAGAGTGAGAATTCAATTCAAACTGATTCATGACTAATGCAATTTCTTTGTTTTATTTTTTCCATGACAATATGAAATTTTATTATATACCTAATAATCACCACTGCAAAGAAAAATATAGTAAACAAATTTATAAAAGAGATTACATGCAAAACCACAAACTCTAACTTGTATATAATTTTTAAAAATATATGTTATATACGTGTGCTAATATAAACATTCTCTGATTTTGAGTTCACTTTAGATTTGTTTTACTTGAGTACTTTTTTCCTCTTGATTTTGTTGCTGTTATTTATTTTAATGGAATCAAGGTATGTATTATTCTTATTCTCTTCTTATTCTTCATCTATACATTTTCTTTATATTGCCAATTCTGTCATTTCCAATAACAAAATATAATCCATTACATTCAAATATCACTATCTATCTATTCAGCCATTTTCCCATTAATTGCATTTGTTTTATTTCATTATTTTTGTCCTAAAAATAAAGCTTCCATAAATATTTTCACATATGCAATACATGTCTTTTTATATTCTAACTAATGCCCTGAATGCTTAACACTAGTAATGGGATTTCTAGGTAAATGAGATGAATAGCCTTACAACACTTAATTTATATTTCCATCTTATTTTCTAAAGAAATTCCAGCTGCTATAGCAATAGGATATTAGACCTGTTTCTCTATGCTCCTATCAACATTTAATTTGATCACTTTAGTCTATCTGGTTCTCAGTTAACATATATTATCAGAGGACCACATTTTGCTAGATTAGTCTTTAGACAGCAGACACAATCTGTTTTCAGGACCACACTCTTTTTAAAACAAGTCTTTCCAGCTTGGTCATACTTAGTGGGACTTAGTGACACCATCCCTCAGGGATATTTGCAGAATATTTCTGTTCTCTAAGTTGCTGTTGTCCCATCAGAAACTGTTTGGATTATGTGCATGCTCAGTCTTAGATGTACCACTAACGTCATGGAGGTGTATTGAGGTTTTCTAGATATCTATTTTATTTAACTAAGGTTCTATTCACCTCCTTAACTTCTTTCTTATTTATTGGTTAGATTTATCTAGTTCGAGGGGAAAATTAAAGTCTACCTATGTATTTTCATCTATATGTCATTTAGTTTTTCCTTTAAAAATCTAGATGCTATAACACTTAATGCTTATAGGTCCAATATTGATAATGCTTTATTATCCATTGTAGCTCTCTCCCCCAATACAATATAGTTACTTTGCCCATTCCTTCCAATTATATCCATTTTAGCCCCAACTATTTCAGAAATTATAACAACTACTCCAGCCTTTTCTAGCTGAGGCATAGTGTATTCTGTTCCAGCCCCTCACCTTTACCCTATATGTGTTCCTCATTTTCAGTATGTTTCCAGTAAATAATATATATTGTCAGGTTCTAGTCTTTAATCCTTTCTGCTCTCCATTTTCTTTGCATGCATGCATCCCTTTTCATCCCTTTACACTTAATGTTATAGTTACTAGTTATTTATTTCCATCTACTCTATTCCTCCTCATTATTTGTTCATTTCTTTCTTTCTTTCTGCTCTATCCCTCTTCAGAAGTCCAAATTCCTTTGATCAATATCTCCCCTATTCACATCTCTTCTGAAATATCCTCCATTATCTTTTCCTCTTGCTTTGTTAATTCCAAATTGGCTCACCTTTCCAATGGTCACTCTCTTATCCCTTCCCCCTTACCTTTTATTTTTTATTCTATCCACCTTTCCCAAAATCCCTTCTGTTATGTTCAAACCCTGGGAATGTTGGTCTCACCTTGATTGACAGGAGATAGCCCTCCAAGGTGAGGCACTTCTGAGTTATAAAAATCATCCAAATAAATAAAAACTAAAAATTAGATATTGACCAATCAGAACTACTTTGCTTTTATCACTTCTCTGGTATTGTGTTATATTATTCAATCACACATGAAATGATTAAAAATTGAAGTAGATAAATTCAACCATTCAACTTTTCAAATATGCAAGGCATAGGAGTCAACAAGAAAACATTGATTAAGCATTTAATTTATTCCAGCTTTTATGTTTAGTGCTAGAGATACAAAGAAAGGGGAAAAACAGTCCCTACCCTCAAGGAGATAACATTCAAAAGGAAGAGATAACATACTAAAATGTATATGCAGGTTGAATTGGAAATAATCTTTTTAGGAAGGCATTATCATTAAGGATATTTGTGAGTAAATTTAGCTGAAACTTGAAGGAAACCAGGGAACACAGGAGGCATAAATGATAAGAAAGAATATTCAGAGCACAGCCCATGATAAAAACAACACATAGAATAGGAAATGGAATTTTTTGTGACAGGAATAGCAAAGAGATCAGAAACAATTGATGAGAGAGTAGAGGGGAGTTAAGCAGGAGATATTTGGAATTGTAGGGAGAGATTAAGCTATGAAAGGGTTAAAAAGCCAAATAGATGTTTTATAATTGATTCTAGATATTATAAGGAGTCATTGCAGTTGATTATGTGCTGTTGTAAGGGCAGAATTCCTTGGTATAGGGCATTTTAAATTCAGACTTACTTTAAGAAAATCTTAATAGCTGAATAGAAAATTATCTTTATTGGGGAGAGACAGGAGACAGGAGAGACAGAGTCATCTATCTATCTATTTATTTATCTCTCTATCTAACTATCTGAGAAAAATGCTGAGAAGTAGAATAGACAGTATTTGACAATGGACTAGATATAGGTGAAGAAGAAGATGAAAGAACATGAAGAATAAAGCTTGATACCCAAGTTGTGAAATGATGACTGGAAGAATGGTAGTATCCTTGAAGTAATAAGGACGTTAAGAAGAAGGGAAAGTTTTGGGGAAAATATGATGAGCTTTGCTTTGGATAAGTTTAATTTGAGGTGTCTATGGAGTATCTTTTAGAACTGGCATATTCTTTAATACATTCCAAATTCTGACATATTTGGTAGCTTTAAAAATATTCCTCATGGCCCCTCTAGTTATTTGTATTATCAATGTAAATACATGCACATATATTTGTTTATAACAAAAATATAACACAATCACTAGTTACCATGTCTTTGTTACAGATAAAGTCAGAGTTTGTATGCCCTGTTCAATCCCTATCATTTTGCCTTCATATTAAACAGGAAAAAGGGATTTCTTTTGAACTTTAATTACAAAAGCCTTTAGTTACCCTTCAATGATCCTGTCAACAATAATTGAAATAATAGCACCCTTTTGTGGACTGAAATGATGATTCTTTCAGCACACCATGGGTCCTTCTCTAACTTCTGCCAAAATTCATGACCCATGTATTGTTTTCTGCAAAGCAGAACAACAGGATACAAAACTTTCGGAACAGAACACATTTGACTGTTTTGCTGAACTCCAAATCCACAACCATAATAACTATACAGCCCACTGATTGAGAACAAAGAGGAGAAAAAAGAACTACTCTTGATTATGAGTTTGCTATAAACCAAGTCATGGAAGCCACAAAGAGACATGATCATATGATCTTTCTTTGATATCTCTAACAGATCTTGGAAAGCCATTCTGAAATCTGCCCTGACAGGTTGTTTTCTTCTCTCACTTAGGTCCTCTCTCTCTTCCCCATAGGCTTAGGAACTAATGATACATTTAGAACTTAACTTTTAAAGATTAATTTATACCTGTTTATTATTTCTCTGAATCTCCATAAAAAATAGGGAGACCAAAAAAAAAATAAAAGCAATTTGGAAACAAAGTGATAGGTTCAAATCTCAGTTCTTCTAACTTACTAGATGAATTCTGGCAATCCATTTTCCTCTATCTCACTGGCCCACCATTTTCCCCAGTTGTAAAAACTGAAATGAATAATGTCATTACTAGAAAAATGGGAAAGTAGCCTGGCAGAAACTAGATATTGGCCAATATCTTAAAATGATTATTAGCAAGATAAGGTCAAAATGGATACATGACATAGACATAAAAGGAGATATTATTAAAAAATTAGAAGAATATGGAACATTTTGCTATCAGCTTTATGGAAAGGAGAATATTTATGAATAAGAAAGAGATAGAAAGCTTCATGGGGTATAAAATGGATCATTTTGATTATGTTAATTTTTTTAAGTTTTAGAAGGAATGAAGAAAGTTTGAGAAAATTTTATAGATAGTTCTTCAGTTCAAGGATCCACTCGCTCATCATCCTTTGGATTGACTGAGGTGTGGGAGGTGAACTGAGCAGAGGACTGAACTTGGTGTTTGTCACCTCGGGAATTAGACCTAACAGTAATATTTGTGAAATTTAAGGGCTGCTGGTTGGCTCAATTGCACAGCTGTTTAAGATGTTTAATAAAAGCTTTATAAACTTTGGGAAAAAATTTCAAGGAATTATCTATAAAATTTTCTCAAATATTCTTCATTCCTTCTAAATATATAGAGAATTCTCAAATTTTCTTCTTTCTCTCAAGTATATAAATGAGGTAAATTTATGAAAATAATAATGTTATTCTTCAATTGATAATGGTCAAATGATAAAAAGATAATATTTTGAAGAAGAAATCAAAGCTATTTATACATATATAGTTATATGAAAAGGTTCTAACTTGTTAATGATTAGAGCAAAGCAAATTGAAGCAACTCTAAGGTAAAAATTTACACTTATCATATTGGCTAAAATTAATGGAACATAAAAATGACAAATGCTGGAGGGGAAAAATTGGAATATTAACACGCTGTGACTGTAAACTGATCTAACCATTTTGTAGAACAATATGGAATTCTTCCCAATGAGTTGTAAAACTAGATATATCATTTGATCTAGCAGTACTACTAAGTGTTAGGGCTTGCCCATTGGTGGTTAGGGGGAATACCTTCCCCCAAGCATATAAAGACTTCTTCAGGTGGAATGGTTGCATGAGAAAAAGTTGTCCTAAAGACCATGGAGATGGCTGAAACATGAAACTCTGGAGCCCTCAGATCTTGTTCAACTATCAAAGACACCAGGGTGGGTCATCCACTCTATACAGCCATTCACTAGTCATTCTGGCTTATCCTGCCACCGGACTTCTAGGACTGTGAAAGACACAGTGAAGCTGCCAATTTTGTGCAACTCTGCCTCACTTATATAAAAAAGAAAAAGACAAAAATTATAAATATAGTCAAGTCAAACAAATCTACATATTTGCATTTACTAGCTTTATTATGTACTAGGGGCAGCCAAATAGTGAAGTAGATGGAACACTGGACTTGGAATTAGGAAGACTCATCTTTATGAGTTCAAATGCAGCCTTAGACACTTACTAGTTGTTTGACCCTGGGAAAGTCACTTATCTGCTCAATTTCCTCAATTCTAGAATGAGCTAGAGAAGGAAATGTCAAACTACTCCACTATCCTTTGCCAAGAAAACCTCAAAATGGAGACACAAAGAGTTTAAAAAGACTGAAATGACTGAACTACAACAAAAGGCACTGAGAATAAGGCAGTCTCTACTGTGAAGGAAGTTACATTCTAAAGGGGATAAACAAAACATTAAATTGAGCTAGAAAAGGATGGGAAGGGAAGAAGAAGGGTACTCCCATGAGAATGAGCCAGCTGGTGAGGAGATAGAGGAGGCCAAAGAATAATCTAGGAGCAAAGTGCACAGAATAGAACAGAAGGAAATACAGTCTAGCAGTACAATTTTAAAAGTAACTTGTTAAACATATTACAGATTTTTTTAAAAGCAAGCTGTGCGATGTATGGATTCTCATTTCCATATATAATTCACTTTTTTTCTGTTCCATTCTGAATAAGGAAATGTTCTTTTTGTGGTGTTCATTAAATTCAGCGTTTTTTTTTCAAAAAATTCAAAAGATAACAGATTTCAAGAGAGGAATTATAATGAATTTAGAAAGAGAAATAATTCTCTGGATTTTAAAATATAATTTCTTTACAATTCATGACTAATTGAAAACTAGAGCCTCACTTGCAATCTACTGAATGACATTTTTCTTTTATAGATAATCATAATTTTGGAGAAATTCAGAGAGTCTATGTGATATTAGAGTCTTTAGATTTAGAGGCCAAAGATCTTAATTCATATCACAACTTTTCTATTTACTTGTATATATAACTTTAAACCTTGATCCTCTTTCCTCATCTGTAAAATGGAAATAATAGCACTTTTATTTCATATAGGATATTATAAAAAACTAATGAGGTAATGGAGGTAAAGCACTTTGTAAACAAAAAGAAGAGGAAAAATGTGAGTTACTAACATTATAGAAATGTATCAAAACATATACATATATGTATGTGTAAATGTGTGAATACATACCAATACAAATGAATTTCATGTTGCTATACTTATTTTAGGTAAAAAGCTTACAAATTCTGCTAATTCAAACACTTTCCAGATACAAGTCTATAGGAAACAGATGGCACAGATAACTTCAAGCTAGGGGAAGAAAAAAAAAAACAACACTGAGCAGAGATGACATGAAAACATAATTATTCACTAACAATTTCTGAAACACCAAATGGCTCAAAAAAAGCAAAAAAAACCCCATAAAGGAACATTTCTGCTTTAATTTCCAAGAAGCAAGCAAGTAGAAAGGATTTGATTTGGTTTGATGATTCTGGATTAGGTATAGATGTGATTTATTTATTTTAAATTAAATGCTATGATTTTGACATTTTCATTGACATTGTAAAACCTTCCACTACTTTAAAGCTGATGAGGACAAAGAATATGCAACTTACGCTTTGTGTAATGAAACAAAAGTTTTGTTTTATGGAATTTGCTGAACTGCCACAAATTAAAAGTAATCAGATGAATTAATGTGGCTACCTCAACAATTCAAAATCTTGTGATTTCTTCCATGAAAGTTCTCTTTCCAAGATTACAGATTACAGTTCCTCTAGGCCTTACAAAAACATTTTAAGAATTGCCAAGATCAAAAAATTTATGTACCCTAAGGCCAGACCTAATTGCAAGCCTCCTCAGGCTGTCTTCATTGGCTAAGTTGACAACAGATGACATATACAGACATTGTGACCAAGAGCTACTAGAAAATCTTCCATATTCTTAGGAGTCCCTGATGTTGACATTCTGTTAACAAAGGCTTTGACAGACTAAAACCAGGACTTTGAATGGATGGTGCCATATTTGCAAGGCCTCACTGGAGGAAATGATGCTTAAACCTAGAGTATACATTATAGTTTTCAGTGTACAAGAATGTTTCTACTTACTGCCCCTCAAGAACCTAAGACTTTATCCCTGTGCCACAGCTGGAATTTAGTGGAGGGTAATAGCTGAACTAGATTAACAGGAATATATAAAATACAAGGTCATTTTGATCAATATTGACTTATTTCTCAAGTTTCCATAGGACAGAGAAGAGTTTAGGAAATAATGTAGTTTAGAGCATGAAGAGGAGTTCTTTACTTTGGGAAATCATTACTAATAGAGATTGATGGGATAGCTATTAAATTAATTTACATAAACAGACCAGAAAGTACATTTTTTCTTCTCCTATTTTTAGACTTCAGTACAAAAAACAATCAAACAAAAAGACACTTAAGAGTTTTTAAATGCCATATATTATCATTATATATCATATATATACACCATATATATCATTAGACTGATAACTTGAGAAGAGGTGGAATTGAAAAATAATTTTATTTGTATAGCACACTATTCAAATTCAAATAGAAACTGTGGCCATTCATCCATCCAAAAGGATTTCTTCAGGCTGCATATTGACCATTTTAAAATGTGATATTATCTATATTTCATTGTATTTTTATTGATTTTGCTAAATCTTTCTCAATTACATTTTAATTGGGTCCAATTGGAAATGTTGTAGATTCCATGTAGAGTGCTTATTTGACATCTCTAACATAACAAATCATTCATAAACTGTACTGTATGCAAGGAATCATGCAACGTGCTATCTTCTGTTAAAAGGAAAACATGTGAGAAGCAATACTTCAAGCCATTATTAGCTATGGGTACTTTATCTTCTATTTACTTCCATATCTCACTTCCCTCCTCTGAAAAGTGAAGGAATTGAACTAGAGACCTCCAAAGACACTTCCATGTCTACATCTGTTCTCTTAAGTTTCTACTATACATTGATATGCACCCCAGAGTCCTTTGAGCTTATAGTCATAAAGAAATACTTTGGTTTATGTGAATTCTTGGTTGTATACCCAGATTTGGATGCAGATAACGACATAGGAAGAAAGGAAGGAAGGAAGGAAGGAAGGAAGGAAGGAAGGAAGGANAGAGAGAGAGAGAGAGAAAGAGAGAAAAGAAAGAAAGAAAGGAAAGAAGGAAGGAAGGAAGGAAGGAAGGAAGGAAGGAAGGAAGGAAGGAAGGAAGAAGAAAGAAAGAAAGAAAGAAGAAAGAGAGAGAGAGAGAGAGAAAGAAAGAGAGAAAGAAAAGAAAGACTTTAATTGCAGAGAATCTAATTAAGGATGGTCCTTAATGAGTATATTCTCTGCTGAAAAACCACAGCTATATTTTAATCTAGTCATCCCTTCATGATGTTCTCATTCAAATATTTGACAAAGATTTCTCTAAGACTCCTGCAAGCAAGGGATCCTTCCATGTTATTTCTCTTAAGTATCATTTGAGAGGAAATACTTCAAGTCATTTAATTGACTATGAATATCTTATTTTCTAACTTCTAACTCATATTTCTAACTTGTCTTTGAACTTCCAAAATTGGTAACAAGAGGACAGAGCAATAAGTTTTAATAGTGAAGGGGGAGAAGCATATAGGGTAAAAGACAGAGCTAAGACACTATCCACGAAAGATGTTAGATGTTGTTCTGGAAGTGCTACGGTTGCTCCGAGGAACAAATGTGCGCAAGATGCATTTACACAACTAAAATATTGGTGAATTTAATTAGTTGGAGAAAGAAATAACAAAAAGCAAATTCTTCTCTAGTGATTATGAAGACACACACACACACATATATATATATATATATAGTTTTAAATTTTAATTTTTTTAGAAAAAATTTTCCATAGTTACAGGATTCAAGTTCTTACTTTTCCCTTCACCTCTCATACCCCCAATACCTGACGTGCATTTCCACTGGTTTTAACATGTGTCATCGATCAAGACCTATTTCCATATTATTAATAGTTGTACTAGAGTGTTGGTTTCTACATCCCAAATCATGTCCAAATCAACTCATGTGTTCAAAAAGTTGGTTTTCTTCTGTGTTTCCACTCCTGTAGTTCTTCCTCTGAAGATGGGTAGTGTCTTTTCCATAAATGCCTCAGAATTGTCCTGGGTCATTGCATTGCTGCTAGTACAGAAGTCCATTACATTTGATTTTACCATAGTATATCAGTCTCTGTGTACAGTGTTCTTCTGGCTCTGCTCCTTTCACTTTGCATCAATTCCTGGAGGTCTTTCCAGTTCACATGGAATTCCTCCAGCTTATTATTATTCCTTTGACCACAATAGTATTTCATCACCAACAGATACCACAATTTTTTCAGCCATTCCCCAATTGAAGGGCATACCTTCATTTTCAGTTTTTTGCCACCACAAAAAACACGGCTATAAATATTTTTGTACAAGTCTGTTTATCTATGATCTCTTTGGGGTACAAACCCAACAATGGTATGGCTGCATCAAAGGGCAGGCATTCTTTTATAGCCCTTTGAGCATAGTTCAAATTGCCTTCCAGAATGGTTGGATCAGTTCACAACTCCACCAGCAATACATTAATGTCCCAATTTTCCCACTATCCCTCCAACATTTATTACTCTCCTCTGCTGTCATTTTAGCCAATCTGCTAGGTGTGAAGTGGTACCTCAGGATTGTTTTGATTTGCATTTCTCTAATTATTAGAGATTTGGCACACTTTCTGATGTCCTTAATGATACTTTTGATTTCTTTATCTAAAAATTGCCTATTCATGTCCTTTACCCACTTATCAATTGGGGAATGGCTTGATTTTTTAAACAATTGATTAGCTCCTTGTATATTTGAGTAATTAGACCTCTGTCAGAGTTTTTGGTTATAAAGATTTTTTCCCAGTTGGTTAATTCCCTTCTGATTTTGATTGCATTGTTTTTGTTTGTACAAAACCCTTTAAATTTAATACAATCAATATTATTTATTTTACATTTTGTGATTTTTTTCTAGCTCTTGCTTGGTTTTAAAATCTTTCCTTTCCCAGAGATCTGACAAGTATAATATTTTGTGTTCACCTAATTTACTTATACTTTCCTTCTTTATATTCAAGTCATTCACCGATTCTGAATTCATCTTGGTATAGGGAGTGATATGTTAACCTATATCTAATCTCTCCCATATTGTTTTCCAATTTTCCCAGCAGTTTTTGTCAAATAGTGGATTTTTGTCCCCAAAGTTGGGCTCTTTGGGTTTATCATAGACTGTCTTGCTGACGTCACATACCCCAAATCTATTCTACTGATCCTCCCTTCTGTCTCTTAGCCAGTACCATATTGTTATAATCACCACTGCTTTATAGTACAGTTTAATATCTGGTACTGCTAGGACACCTTCCTTCACATATTTTTTCATTATTTCCCTTGATATTCTTGATGTTTTGTTCTTCCTAGTGAATTTTGTTATAGTTTCTTTTCTAATTTGATAAAAATAGTTTCTTGGTAGGTTGATGGGTATGGCACAAAATAAGTAAATTGATTTGGGTGGAATGGTCATTTTTATTATGTTACCTTGTCCTACCCATGAGCACTCAATGTTTTTCCAATTGTTTAGATCTAGTTTCAATTGTTTGGAAAGTGTTTTATAGTTGGGTTCATATAATTCTTGTGTTTGTTTTGGTGGATAGATTCTTAAGTATTTTATATTGTCTAGAGTGATTTTAAATGGTATTTCTCTTTCTAACTCTTGCTGCTGAGATGTGTTTGTCATGATATTCTGGCAGACCTATAATTCTTAAATTGTCTCTTCAAGATCTATTTTCTAGTTCTGTGGTTGTGTTACTGAGGTGTTTCATATTTTCCTCATATTTTTCATTTTTTAAATTTGTTTTATATATTCTTGGCTGCCTTATGAAATCATTTGCTTCTAGTTGTTGAATTCTAAATTTTAAAGACTGAATTTCATCCCTGGCTTTTTGTTCATCCTTCTTCTTCGTAGATCATCTTTCACCTTCTTTGTTTGTTTTTCAGCTGGTCAATTTGGGCTTTTAAGATATTATTTTCTTGTTTTAGAACATGTATTTCCTTTTAACAATTGTCTTCAGCCTCTGTTGATTTTTTTCTGAATTTTTGACTTATTTGAATTTTGAGTTTCGAGTTAATTGAATTTTAAGTTCTTCCAAAGCCTATGTCCATTTCATTGAAGTTTTTATGTTTTTCTTGGTGTTCCTTTATCTTCTTCTGATCCATTTGCTTTTTGTTCAATTTCTGGATAGAAGCTGTCAATTGTGTTTTTTTTTTCTTTTTCTGTTATTTACTCATATTTTTCCTTCTCTCTTCCCAGTAATTGGCTGTAATCTTGATTCTCTGATCATTTTTTTAATCTGTGGATTTGGGCTATTCAGTCCTGGGAGGGCTTCTTCTCTGTTTTGTTGATTAATTAGGTTAGTGGGACCTGAGGCCAGATTTTATCCAGCTGGTGGTAAAATTAAAGAAGTGAATTCAGCTATTTTCACTGTAGTCTGTGTCTGCACTCTGAAGACTTCTTGTCTGCTGTGCTGATAGGATTAAGCCAGATAGGGTTGATTTGCACAGCTCCAAGTGCCCTGAGTTCAAAACCTCAAGAGAAAGGCGGGGCACAGCATGTTCACTCTCTCTGGGTTTCTCCCTCAGTAGCCTCCCTGCTGTCCTTGATCAGAGCCTTGAGTTTGGCACAGCTATGCCAGTGAGGCACTCCCTTGTACTAGTGCCCCAGCCCACAAAGGAATTCCAGGATCTGCTGGAGACTCAGCACATTAGGTGGAGGAGGGGATCTGGGATCTTCCTCCTTTCTTTCCCCTCCCTCCAGAGAGTTCCAAGAATTCAGGCTTTTTTCTTCTCTTTTTTTTCATGTACCTTTTATGTTGGGTCAGATTTGGTTTTCTATTCCCTTGGAGCCCTTTGTCCTTGATTGATGGCAAAGGGCTTTACGGAGGTCTGTAGCCTTGCTGCTTCTACACTGCAATCTTTGTATACAATATTTCATGGCAGATTGAATACATCAAATTAAGACATAGAGAAGGCTAGGAAAGCTGATTAAATAACATCTTTATTTTATATTGGTGCCCTAAATAGATAAGATTACATATTCTATCCTTTGTAAATACTTTTCCACTATATCCACAATATCTGTGCTATCCATACTTAGTTTTTTCCCCCTCTTGAACTGGGATTATATTATATTGCATTATATTATATTGTATTATATTGCATTGTATTATATTTATTGTATTGTATAATATTATATTATATTTAGTATTTGTTTAAAGATCTCAAAATTCATATCTATATACCACAGTTTTAGTCCCTAGTTCCTACCTGTGAATTAGGGGAGAAGAGAAACCTGGGCTTGGAGTCAGGAAAATTTGACTCAGTCATTCTCTAGTTGTGTGACCCTGGTCAATCGACCATCTCTGATTACCTCACATTCTTCACCTGTAAAAATGGGGATAGTAACAGTACCTTCCTCCCAGGGTTGTCATGATGATCAAATGAGTTATTTTGTAAGATATTTAAAACAGTGGCTCACATATAGTAAATGTTATATTATTAGCTATCATTATTTTTAAATTATTATTACTTCCTAATTTATAGCACAATTCCTATAAAATATTGAAAATATTGCCTGTCTGTAGAATAGGATACATAGAGTAAGAAATAGAACACGGATGAGAAGGAGATAGCGCTCTCCCTAGTGATCTTCAAGCAAATTTTTAAAGCTCACTCATCCAATATCTTACAGAGGGGATTCTTACTCAAGCCTCTGTTAGACTGGTTAACCTTGAAGGTTCCTTATAATTCAAAGATTCTGTGTTGCTGAAGTGGAAGAAGGAAAATGTTACCATAACAAGCTCCTTTGAGTATCCTAGATATTATAGGAACAGCTGTAGAAAGAAATAATTGATAGTACTAGCATTTTGTTGAATTTTTTCTAGGACATTAGAGTGTGGGAAAAGAGCTGGGATATGGTGGTATAGTGACATTAGATTATCCTATTTGGTATTTAAAAGGAACACGGTGGTGAAAAAAATAGCTTTTAATGAGGCTCAGATAGTACCTTTGGTAATTAGAGAAACTGGTTGAGGTTAGATGATGAGATGAAAAAAATAATTTTTTTTAAACCAGTGGTCTTTGTTTCTGCATCTCCCCTCTTTGTGTTGTCATTCTGTACTGAGTGTAAGATGAAGAGAAGATGGTTCCTGAGGCTGTGTTGAACTGAATTCATGGCTAGAACTATTCCAGAGTCAGTGTTCAGAATAATTAAGGAGTTAAGTAAAGATGATGGTTATGGCCAGACCCCTGTTATGGTTATTTGTCATAATTGCAACAATTTAATTGATCGGTTTCTTAATGATAGAAAAAAGATACTCATTATCAGGCATACATAAAAGTATAGTTAGAATTTGTCGTAATCATGTATTTTCCTTAAATCAAAATGTGAATTCTAGAAATAGACAATTATTCAATTGAATTAAATACCTTTTTGGTCTAGGAAACAGAGAGTGAAAACTCTCTTCCATTTTAAAAGCCAGCTATGAATGAAAATTTGTCCAATTTAAGGAAAATATTTCTTGTAATGATTTAACTTAGGGGAAACTCTGTTTTTCGATGTATATTTTTCCCTATAGAGGACAGATTTTTTAGAATCAATTGTCTAATAATGTTCTCTTAATTTTAACACAACCAGTTAACATTTTAGCCCTATTTTCTGTGTCCAAGAATTGCACTTTTAAAGTTGAATATTTTAAAATAAATGGCCTTGTCCTATTGTGATATAAAAAGCATATATTCTGCATGCAACCAAGACTGTGTCTATTAATGCCTCATTATACTTATTTAAGCTGCAATCATTTTAATGACTGCAATCACTGTAGTATAGCACATGTAATTTCATGCAATCAACCTCTTGTTGACGGCTAAAATTAAGTGGTGGTATAAGGTATGTAGAAAATATTAAAGCTTTGCTTGAGATAGATTTCCAATAAATCCATTACCAGCTTATGTAAAAAGCTATTCATATAGACAGTCATAAAATGAATGTATTCATTAGGCAATGTCCATTTGGAATTTGGAGAAGGCAGTAACTGCCCCTCTCTATATACTAGTTTTACATGTCAATAGTGCTAAAATCAAGGATACTATAGGTTTCTTAAATTAATTAAGCTTATTTTATTTCTGGGAAATATAACATTCATATTTTTTCTAGAAAAATGTTATCTTCTAGAAAATGTTATTGAAACAAATCCTGTCATTTCAAAGGATTATAATATTAAAGATGGAAGCATTTTACAGATATTCATTTATCACACACTTTCACTTTAAAGAAGAAGAATCTAAGACCCAGAAGAAATGAAGTCATGTTGACAGATCCAAGTCAACACTCATCTATTAAGCCTCTGTGCCTGTAGGATAAGAAAAGATTCATACACAAGCACAGTGCCCAGTTGGAAGCCAATGACCAGGGAGTTTACTAGTGGAGAAGAGAGCTACCATGAATCTGGAATACAGATATCAAAGGGTCCATTGAGAGACATTCCAGAAGTGTAGACATTCCAATGTCTCTCAAGAAGCAAGTCAAGCTGCTTTTATTTAGCCCAGTGCAATCTTAGTTTCTCTCTTTACTTATAAAGAATATATTAACTAGGCACCTAAACTTGATCAGAAATTAAATTCAAGAAAAAAAACACTATAAAAACCAAAGATAGGCAGTCAGACAGTCCATAATATGGTGCCCTCTCTGCAAAGCCTTTTCATTTTTTTCTACAGTACCTTATATTTTAGACCTCAAATTGGGCTGAGTTATTTAGTATGGTCTTTAAAAAGGCTAAACATAACAATAAATATATTCAATTTTTCTAAGGCAGTAATTACAGAAGAGACATGTATTATTTCATTTTCATCATCCTTATATTACACTCATCTCTCTTGAATATTATATTCACAAATATGTATATATTACATATGTATGTGTGTCTATATAACAGTCACATATATATGTATACATATCTATGCCTGGAGGAGGAGGAGAGACAGAGAGAGAGAGAGAGAGAGAGAGAGAGAGAGAGAGAGAGAGAGAGAGAGAGAGAGAGAGAGAAAGGAAAAATGTAATTTATCAAATGCCTATAGTATCTATGTGCCAGACTGTGCTAAATGCTGTATATTATTATTTTATTTGATCCTTTCAATCTCTTGAGGAGGGTGCTATTATCATATCTATTTTCTAGAATAATAGACATAATAATCCTCATATTCCCTATCATAGTTAGACAATACTTGGAATATTATGTTTAGTTAGAGGGACCACATTTTAGAAGAGGCATTGATAAGTTGTACATCATCTATTAGAAGTTAAATATATTATTGAATGGGCATAAGATCATGTCATATAACCCCCCAAATTCTCTTCTAATTTATTTTTCTCAACCTGATCTCTACCCCGCTCCAGTCCAATCCCCATAATGCCGTGAAGTGACATTGTCAAAATGCATCTGACTTGAGTTACTCTTCTATTCAAGTTGCTTCATTGACTTCCTGTTCCCTCTAAAATAAAATGGCATTTAAAACCCTTCTGAGTTCTGATTCATTTGACATATCCAGGTTCCTCTTACATAACTGGTATTCATTTACTTTATACTCCAATCAAACTATCTGATATTCTCTACACATGATATTCCATCTTTTTATTTCCATTATTTTACATAAACTGATTCCTATGCCTGGAATATCCTGTATACTTCTCCTTTTCTAATCCATAGTTGCCTTCAAGATTCCCATCAAATGTTCCTCTGTCAAAAGGTCTTCCCTGATTTCTCTAGTCTTTAAATAATTCTTTTGCATTTGTATCTCCAAAACATAGTACAATGCTAGAAATAATTCACTCATTCCTTTTTATTGGAATTTATTAATTTGTTGGAATTTCATTGAGATAAGCCCTATTGAATCACGGACATTTTAGCAAATGTACTATTAGGATATGATCTTCATATAACAAAACTTATGCAGAAAAGGGCTATTAATTGAGAACACTTTTTTCTCTTATTTGTGGATTTGCTTTCTGGCCTAGATAGCAGAAATAGAATAGGTGCATAAGCAATTTAATTTAATTACTTTTAAAATATTACCAGCTTCCTCTGATGACAAAGCAAATTCAAAAACAAAACTCTAAGCAAATGTTCATTTTGCTTCCTAACACTAGGCATATTTCAAGGCCAAGTAAAAATAAGCCTGGAAATAATCAGAGAAGGAATACGGGGACAAAGTACAGAGTGTGAAGATGAAAGACATAGAGTATTCAGTTTACACTTAAACCAAAGTCTTCCTGAAAGCAGATAGAGTTTCCTACAGTGAAGAACCACAATCTGCTGGAAAAAAGACACAGGCATGATAGTGGTATTGCTATCCTATAAAGGAAGGTATAAAATACTAAGTTTTCAAGGCAAAAATATTCAGCATTGGAAAGTTAAAATTCAGCAAAGTGA
The DNA here is from genome assembly GCF_016433145.1 of Gracilinanus agilis. Lineage (NCBI taxonomy): Eukaryota > Metazoa > Chordata > Mammalia > Didelphimorphia > Didelphidae > Gracilinanus > Gracilinanus agilis. Next base: position 632,995,855 of record NC_058132.1, read on the forward strand.
TGCTTGTGGAATTTCAACAGTGGGCAATAGACTTTAAGAAAATATAGCAGACTACTTAGCTTTCAAGATCAAAGTCATAAAATTGATGTTGATTTGCCATTTTCCCTGGGAAAACTGAAAGCATATACTTTAGAGACATTCTTCGGGCTCTTTCAGCTGCTTGTTCTTTTATTTGTCTAACTGTAACAATGTCTTCAGAAAGAGCAAATAAAACAAAAGATGGCCTTTTACACAGACCTGATGGATAATCCCAATTTAGCAGAAAGTAGGGCTAATCTTGTCTAAGAAGAGGCTGTGGAACATGGGAAAATTATACTGAAATCAAGAGGCATACAAATATTTAACTGAGATAAAAATAAAGTCAACTTCTTGTAATAATTTTCAGGAGAGCCATTATTCACCATCATAGAACAAATGTGTTAATAAGAAGTAAACCGACTTTGCCTAATATCAAGCAAAAGGCAAATCATCGATCCCAGCACTAAAAGTTAGGATCTTCAGCTACATGATACTTACATATTCTCGAAAATATTATCAACAGAAAACAGGGCTTTGTAGAGAATGTGAGTGGGATGGTCACTCTTCTTGTATGACACTGAGATACAATTTGAATCTTCTTACTCATTGCCCAGTGAGAGCAAACTTGGGATCAGTGGTCAATCCAGTCAGTCCCTAGATAAGGAAGTTCATCATGGAGCAGGATATAAATTATTCTAGGTGCCACTAAGACCATAAATGGGTGGCTTTCACAAGGAAAAGCTGCATGGTCGTGTTGTTGACTTCATTATCATCCACAGGTTAGTAGGGCAGGAAATAGAATTGTTACCCAAGGAGCAGAGGGGTAGGATTGCTACCCAAGGGGATGGGATGCTTGGACAACCAGGGTGTTATTCTATATCGACACTCTCAGGACCTTGACTACACAGCTGCTTAGAATAGCACCATAAATGCCTATTTTTCTCCATTTTCTGGCTCCAAAAACCACCTATGTCCTTCCATTTGGAGGCCAAAGAAAGTCTTAAAGAATCTAAATTGAATGGGAAAAGCAGTGAGAGAAGACTTTCATAGTGGCTGTAGTACCAGTCAGTTTGCATTTGTCCTGCTTGGCTAGACTGGCTCTCAAAATTTTGAAAGGGAGCTTTGAAAGTTTAGCTAAATAGAGAAGAAACTGCTGTAAACAGACATGAGTTCTATGACTCATACAAGAAAGAGCCCTTACCCATGGCTTTACAGGAAGAATCCTCAAATAAATGGACTTGGAGTATGTGCCAATAAAACAAAGGAATGCCTGATATGAATCTCTATTCACACTCCCACTTCCATTTGTGGGTAACCATAAGAGAACACCACTTCCTACAGAGCTTGGAGTGGAGGGCTGCCTTGCCACAAGTTGTTCTACTGAAAATAATACTATTCTTCCTAGCTGTCTGAGAAAGTCATCTCTAATTCTGATTACCTAATCAGGGGGAAATCTAGGGTTTCTGATTCCTCTTGTTGAATTCCTCCCTATTATAATTCTTGGGAAAGTGAAGGTATTTTAAGATTAGTCCAGAGAACATGAAAACCCCGAGGATCTTTCGAAACCACTGAAATTATTGTTAGAAATTGGATTCCTACAACCACATTCCTGCCTAGTGTGGGTATTTGGTTGGAGAAAGAAGTGACAGAGTAGTTGGAAACCTGGCATGCTTGGACCAAAATGCCCTTTTGGAATTTCAAAACCATGGTTCTTTTTTTTCTTTCTTTTTTAATTCCCAAGGATAGGATATCAGTGATTTTTATCTAAATGCTATATATATATATATATATATATATATATATATATATATATTTGAAGCAATGGCTATTTTTGCAACCACAACAAAATAAAAAGTCACTGCGGTATTGTGGAATGAGTAGTCCATTTTGCAGTGAGAAGGCTTGGATTCAAACACTGGATTTGACACTTAGAATTCCATTTCTCACCAATGCTTGGCTGGATTACACTTTACTATCATCATGTTCTCTAGGACAAATCCATAGCCAGAATTCTTGGCATAGCAGAGATTACTTCAGCTTTGTTATTCACACATCAGAGCACATTCAGTTGCCTCTTCATTTCTGAGAATTCTCATAATACCCAGCCTGTCTTTATTTTCCTTGAATGGCTGGTGGATTTTTACACCACTATCATCATGTCTCTGTTCCAGATACTGTCTGGGGCACTCCCTCTCCCATCTCCTTGCATTTCAGCATCCTCTGTTAGATGGTAAGTTCCTTGAAGATGGAAATTGTCTTTCTTTTTCTGTTTTGTATGCTTAACTTTTAGCACATGTGCCTGAGGGCACATAGTAGACACTTAAGAAAATGTGTATTGTATTGCTTGTATTGGGAACAAATGAAGAAACATCATGATCAGACTTGAGAGGAAATCAAATCTGCTGAGGGCTCCAAAAATACTATAATGGGACTTTTCCTGCAAGTGATGTAATTTCCAACAGGGAAACCTGTACTTCTGCCTGTATGAGTTTTAGCAAGCCACTTACCTCTCTCTGTTTTCGTTTCCTCATCTCTAAAACGAAACAATCAAAGCACAGAACAGTAGAAAAAGCATATAAACTGGAGTCAGTGGACCTAGATTTGAATCCTGCCATTTACTAATGGTATGACAAACATATCATTAGCAAGTCTGGGGATCCAGACAGGACAACAACCTACTTCTCATCAGGCAATGTGAGAAGATAAGAAGAAGTCTTCTCTTTCCCCAAAGGGACTCTCCTTCCTCCCCCAGTTAACAAAGGTAATATATTGATCATTACTATTTGTCTCTAATTATATACTGTCTTTTATTCATTGGGCACCTCAATTAGGATTTCTCATTTAAGCTATGCTCTCTGTAGCCTTTCCTGACTTATTGGTGAAATTAACAACAATTTAAAAAAAATCATATTTTACTAGGAAGAAAGAATAGATTCATATTGCAATGCCAATGACTTTAACAAACATAAGCAAATGGGAAAATAAATATTCCATGAAACACACAGATGTATATGTGTATATATATCATTTATCTACATAAGTATACAAATACAACTACTCATTTCTAATTGCTTACAAACCATATATCATGATTGTATTTGTAATTTCCATGATGCCATAGGAGAATAAGGTTCAATTTCATTTGAAACTCCAATTTTTTTCTTCCTCAGGGAAGTGAATAGTAAATGGAAGGCTGATTTTTCAACTGTGACATGTCACCAAGACTGTTCCGTAGGATGCCTCATTGAGCAAATTATCACATGTCAGCCCATTTCAGGAGAGAAAAAAAACAGAACAGGTCAAATTTTTTGCAGAACTCTGTTTTTGTTCTGATTTTTCATTTCTTTTTTCCCTTCTTATTAATTTTATTTTTGCAAAAAATTAGAGAATCTAAGGTTTTAGGCAATCAAAGACTGAGCTGGAAGGGATATTAGAAATCTTTTCATTCAACTCATTCATTAATTAGCTGAAGAAACAGAAAGTCAGAGGTTAGGTAACATGCCTGAGGTGGTAGAAGTAGCAGTTCTGGAATACTGGTTCTCTAATTCCAAATCTTGTGGTTTTTTCCCATTATATTATGTATTACATTATAGCTCTGTAGCAAGAATCTTAGATATCCTAGACTATGATGTGATAGTCTAGGATATATACTCCTATACTAAAGTAGAAATGGAATGAGAAAGAGTTGATATAATTTTCCAAATCATTTGATTTCTCCATACAAGTAATAACAATGAAGACAATTATAACAATAATATTAATAATAATAAAGCTAATGTTTATATGGTACTAACAAGCTTCAGGTCCTATGCTAAGGACTTTACAAATATCTCATTTCATCTTCACAACCCAAGGAAGGAGATGGTATTATTTCCATTGTACAGTTGAGGAAACTTAAATAAGTGATTTGCCCAAGAACAGATCGTTAAAGTGTATGAGACTGGATGTGAACTTAGGTCTTCTGAGACCAGCTCTCTTTCTACTGTACTACCTAGCACAAATTTGTCAATTTGTCTACTTAGATTCATTAAGAAGCTCTTTAAATAAAAACTATAAATGCCTGAATTTTCACAGAAATGTCAGGTTCAGTATTAATATGAAAAACACTAGGAGTACTTTAGAGTTAGTGACTTTACAAAAACATCAACAAATCTTGCTGTCATAAACAAAACTGACATCTTTCCCAAAATAAGCTGTTTTTAAATCATATGAACCCAAAGTTGAAGGAAGGCTATGAAATATTTCTTTTGAAAAATCTTCTAAAGGGCCTTGATGAAAGTAATGAAAGAAAAGGGTTTATATCCTTTAGGAAGGAGTCAAAGGGAAAAAAATGGGAAATCAAATGATTACCAGAAAACATGGGCATTCTATCAAATGACAGTATAAGAATTTGAAAGAAAAAAATGTAAATTGTGCTCCAATCAATAGGCTTGGCTACTATCAAAATACCACATTTAGTATCAATCACATTTGAGGAACAAAGGAAATATAATGTAACTTAACAATTGCTATCTCCATTGTGTATAAAGTCAAAACTGCCTTGATATCCTAAAACCAGAAGTTAAAGAAAGAAAACTAAAGAATCTAACGATCACCTTCTGAAAGAAATCATCCCCAAATGAAAACTCCCAGGGATATCATAGCCAAATTCCAAAGCTCCCAGGTCAAGGAGAAATAAGACAAAAGCAACCAGAAAGAAACAATTTAAATATAAATACTAGGGAGCTATAGTCACAATCAGAATAATACAGGATTTTGCTTCTATGATTAGAACAAAAATTACTTACCTACTGCAATTGAATAATCCTTTCAGGAAAAAATGGATATTTAATGAATTAGAAAAATTTATTAATTCAATTCAAAAATTCAAAATTCAAAATTCAAAAAGTTTAAAATTAAAATTAAAATTAAATCAAAATTCTTAATTTTGAATTCATGATGAGAGGACCAGAGCTGAAAAACAAAGAATATTTTTCAAATAGAAAACTCAAGAGAAGCATAAAAGGGAAATAGAAAGAAAAACACTAAGGGATTCAATAAAGTCAAATTGTTTACTTTCTTACATAAGAAGATACTTAAAACTCCTAAGAACTTTTTCTTAATTAGGGAAGGTAGAAGTGTATATAAATATCATGAGAGGAATGAGTTGACTAGGACTGGATGATATCTCCCCCAAAGCAAAAAAAAAAAAAAAAAAGTGAGAAAGAAGAGGCATTGCAAGAAGGGGTAGGAAAATTTGAAATAGCAAGTTTCTCTAAAAATCTTATTTCTTAAATATATAATAATTGAGTCAAATTTCTAAGAATACAAATCACCCCCTGTTGATAAATGGTCAAGATATGAACAGGGAGTTTTCATATGAAGAAATCAAAAATATCTATATTCATATGAAAAAATGCTCTAAATCACTATTGAGTAGACAATTGTAAATTAAAATAACTCTGAGGAACCACTTCTCATCTATGGGATTAGCTATGATGGAAAAGGAAATGTCCAATGTTGGAGAGGATGTGCGAAAATGGGACACATAAAATGTTGGTTGAGTTGTAAATTGATCCAACTCTTCTGGAGAACAATTCAAAACAATTCCCAAAGGGCTATAAAAATATGGATACCTTTGGATCCAGCAATAAGATGTGTATCCCATAGAGATTACAAAAAATAAAAACTTATTTGTACAAAAACATTTATAGCAGCTCTTTGTGTGGTGACAAATAATTGGAAATTGAAGGGCTGTCCCTTACTTGAGGAATAGCTGAACAATTTTTGATATAAGATTGTGATAGAATACTATTGTGCTAAAAGAAATGATGAGCAAAATGCTTTCAGAAAAACCTGTTAAGACATGAACTGACAATAAATAAAGTGAACAAAATCAGGAAAACATTGTATATTGTAAGAGCAATAGCATATGATGAGCAACTCTGAGTGACTTAGCTATTCTCAGCATACAAAGATTCAAGGCAATCCTGAAGGACTTTTGATAAAAAATGTTATCCACCTCCTGAGAATTGATAGAGTCAGAATGTAGTTCAAAGAATAGTATATTTGACTTTCTTTATTTTTATTTTTTGGTCTATGTTTTCTTTTACAACATGGCTAATATGGAAATGCTTTGCATGATTACATATTACATTCTACGAGTGTAGAGGAAGTGGGGAGAATTTGGAACTTAAAATTTATTTTAAAGTGGAATTTAAAGTCATATTACATGTAACTGAAAAATATATTTAAAATATAATATAGAAGGCATTTTGGGGTTGGGATTATTTTTTAATATTATGATTCAATTCACCACTGGTATGTTCCTCATTGTAGACTATCATCTAACTTCAAGGAAAGGGTATATACTGAAGTGCTATTCAACTTCCTGTCTTTAAACATATCCAGCTAAGAATTCTCCTTCCCTCCCCAAATATTTTATAATATGTTGCCTAGACCTCTCATTTTCAATTAGACAAAATTCTGTGGATTATAGATATTGGTACACATATGTAGCTTTATATGCTTATTTTATATCCCAAGTGCACCATGGAGTATCTCATATATAGTAGGTATTTAAGAAAAGCTTCAATACATTGAAAACAAAACATAAAAATCTTTATTATTATAATGGGATTATGATAATATTATTATTGCAGAATTCATTTAGTGGTTTTCAGCTGCTAAGTGACATTTCTTCCTCTGGGGGGAATAGTTTCATAAAAAAGATTTAACTTTCATCTTCTGCAATTTTCTAAATGCATATTCATTCTTAAGAAGTATTTTTCAGAAGCAAACTGGGGACTCAGATTTGTTTTCTGTTTCATGTGCAATTTGCAATTATTTACACTATCTTAGCTCATGTTCATTTGGGCGATAGAAGGAGTGGAAGAGAACAGCATTTTAGTTAATCTTTGGTAAAGTTAAATTTTCCTCTATGTAGTCTATGTCTGTCAATAGCTTCAAGGTACCCTTCGGCATAATGGCCCTTTCTCTTCTCATATTCTTGACTATTTCACTTTCATTGTCCTAATTCTTTACCCTCTGTGAAAATCTCTATTTAAAATCTAATCAGGCAGTCCATAAGCCTTTTTTAAGTGGTTATACCATGTAGCCAAATGGCAGTATATGACCAAATAAATTGTCCAGAATAATAGATCTCATAGAAGAGACCCAAGTATTCTCTTATCTTTCCTCAAATTCTAGACAATCTTTAGTTACTACAATATCAACCAGCAAATGTTTATTAAATGTGTATTATATGCCAGATTTTATGCTAGGAGATTATGATACAGATATTATTTCCCTCAAGGAAATCTAATTACATAAATATGTAAATACTGAATATTTACACATGTAGTGAGGACAAAGGGGGAGCCTCCTTTTCTGCTGAACTGGGACATACTGAGGAAATCCCATTTATCTTGCACCTGTGTTCTGGGACATCTCTCCAAGGAAGAGGAATAATATATAGCTTTGCCTTTAGACTACAATCAAAGAGGTGAAGGACATGTCTTTCATCCCCCATTGCAGCATATGTTTCACAAGGGAGCCTGAGCTTGAATCTCAAGATCCTTTTTTTTGCTTCTTTCTGCTTGCATTACTTTCTTTGAGAATAAGGGACTTATCATTGAGATAGATGTTCCTAAACTTTTGGCAACTAAGTAATGCAGTACACACAGTGCTGTATTTAGAGTCAGAAATGCCTGAGTTCAAATCTGATCATTCCCTAGCCTTTATCATCCTTATCCCTTGGAACCAATATCTATCTATCTATCTATCTATCTATCTATCTATCTATCTATCTATCTATCTATCTATCTATTGATATAGATATGTAGATAGAGATAGATAGATATTAGTTAGATAGATAGATAGATAGATAGATAGATAGATAGATAGATAGATATTGGTTTTAGATATATATAGATAAATATTGGTTCTAGATATATATAGAGAGAGAGAGAAAGAGAGAGATATCATATAGAATTTATATTAATATGTTTAATCAATAGATCTTAGAATCAATAATACACACATATATTATTGATTCTAAGAAAAATGTTAAGGGTTTAAAAAGAAATTATGTAGTTTTGTGACCAAGGAAAAGTCACTTAAACTTTAGCTGACTCAGTTTCCTCAGCCATAAAATGAAATGGGGATAATAAAAGCACCTACATTCCAGAGAGGTTATGAAGATGAAATAAGATGACAATTTTTAAGCATTGAGCACAATGCCTACTACAAATTAGGAGATTAGTAAAGTTTGGTCATTTTTATTTCAAAAACATCATGAAATCAGGACCTTTGAGAATGGGTGCTAGAGTCAAGTGAAGGATGATCTTAGCACTAAAAATTCTTGGTAGAGAAGTTGGTTACTAGCAGGATACTACAGATGAAAGGACTAAGAAAGCCTCAGCTTCTAAGGAGATCTAGATTTTTCAATTGCTCAAAAAGATTGCATGGTTCTGAGGTAGGCATTCCTTTTAAATGGTGTAGATCCATGAAGAATTAGGGCATCACAGATTTCAAGAGATGGAGGAAAGGGGAGAGAGCATTCTGGAGAGAAATATATGAATCTACCTAATCCCAGTTAAACTCAAAAGGTCCAGATTTTTCTAACTGAATCAATTAAAAGTGTAAAGAAGTTGTGAACTATTTCTTAATCACTTTAGAAAGCAGATAGTACCATATAGGTGACTGAATGAAAAACAGTAAATATTTCTCAGTCCAGATGAAGAGAAGTAGTCCCATTCTGAGTAGCTATCCATAAGAAGTTACATATGAAGTGTCCAGTCAAGCATAAAAGAAGTCAGATATCAAGAAGCTTCCAGGAAACACCTTGAGGAGAAAGACCTATTGCATCTATACAAAAAGGCAGCATGCTAGGGAAGGAATAGAGTGCCATCAGAGGAGACTGCAAATTTAAATTTTTGTCTAGTTTATATTTGCAAATCTAAAACAAAATATATAAGAATTCAAAGTAACTTTCAAGAAATTTCTGACTTCATTATTGATTTTTTTCCTAAATAAATTTTCATAAGAAAAATTAGTTGGTGTGTATAGAGAAGGCAGGGGGTACTGACTGTGGAGCAGAAATGAAATTCATTCCAATATAGAGCTGCTACCTATATTGAAATGTGCTAGTTTATGTAGACACAAATTACATTTATGTATGATTGCTTATAAAATATGTATACACATGTCCATGACCATAAATATATGCATACAAATACATACACACAAATAAGAACACAATATGTAAGATATAAGCACATATGTGTATATGTACATGGATAATCTGTGCATTGGTTTTACAGATTTGTCTAAAGATCATGGAGTTAGAGATAGAAGAGAACTAAGATTTCAGTTAGACTAATCCAATGTCCTCATTTTCCAGTGCAAAACTGAGGAAAATAATATTTAAGTGACTTGTTCATGATTGCACAGTAAATAGCATTCAAGTTTCAAATAAATATTGTGTTTCCCCTCTAAATATATTTCCTCTCAAATTTGTTTATACTTTAAAACATTTCTTTGTGGGTTTTTATTTTGCACTCTCCCAATAAATAATAAGGTGGAGGGCAGAGGCCATTCCCTCTTTTGGAGGCAAGAGTGAAGACTTCCTTAGAAGAAATACAGAAGATCAATTTCCATTATGATTCTACTACTTTCTGTTTGACTCTGGACATATCCTGTAACTTTTTTGGGCCTCTGCAAAATGAGGTCCTAATTGATGTTTTTATTCTCTTCCATTTTTAAAGCTGGTAGTCTAATATATTTACTATAGGATTTCTAATGACATGCTACTAAAGGATCAGAGAATCATAGCTTTAGAGCTGAAAGGGACCTAGGAGATCTAGTCCAACCCTTGAAGTCAACTTAAATGAAGTTAAGTATATAGCAATGAATTTGAACTCAGCTCCTCTGGTTCCAATTCCAGTGCTCACTTTCAGTACATTACCATGGTCCTTTAATAGTCAGAAACCTCAAAATACAACACATTAAGATATTTGCCCATCTAAATGGAATTACTTCCATCAAAATCACCTAGTTCTTCTCTTGAATTCATTTTATTCATATCAGATGAATATTCTAGTTTTTATATACCTATCAATTGTAGGTCATAATATTTCAGTTTGCCCTACTATTAAATGACCAACTTTTGTATTTTTAGTTCTAAAAATTATTCAAGTTTTATCTTTCCTCAGTAATAAATGAGATTAATGCTTATCAGCACCTTCTAGAATCATAATAATTTCCATGCTAATAATTTTACAACAACTATATACATTAATAATTTATAACAACTATACACATTAACAAAATATACTATGTGGCAAAATTAGCTACTTAGAATGTGAAAATATGCCATTTCAAAGTATGTAATATGACATTAATAATGGAAAATATATTACTCATACCTCCATTCTATCACCTGAGGCTTTGCTATTTTACATATAGCTTATTTGATAATATACTCATTGCCAATCAAACTTTTTAAATGGAAGTTTATAAAGGAAATTATCCAGTTGTGAAATTGAAAACACAAATGTTGGAGCCCCGATGATATTTTTTTTACTCTTTTGCCATCAGTAATCTGCACTTGCTTTTATAGTCTCTCCAACTGAAAAAGGATTATCTAGTCAGAATACATCAGTACATAATAAATGTGCTTCATTTCTTTCCAGTTCTTAGAGCTGACAGCCAAAATGAATGTTGGTCTCAGCGCTGGCACCAATGGTACTTCTGCAGAGACTATTTCATGGTCCAATGAACCCTAAAGGACATTGTTTTTAAAGGCATATTATCAAAAGGAAAGAGGCACATGATCAGAGTGGGTATCACCATGTCCTATTGAAACATAAACACAGAATGGTGTAGTTCAGAGCTATTCAACGCCCCTGAAGTCTGAAGGCAACAAATAGAAATTTTGCATATTTTAATATGAACATTATTTCATTAATCTAGTTAATATATGTTTTTAAAGGGCACTTGGGCGAATTTCACTGTTCAAAGGAAATGACCTATAAAAACTTAAATTGTAAGTAACTATGATAAGTGTATGTATGTACATATGAGCTGTACCTGTGCTGTGTGTATTTATAAGTGTGCATATGAGGCCCTTCATCTATGTGAACATATTTATCATCTCATATGATAAATATGGCTATTCATTCATTTGCTTCAAAGATATGGAGTTATCTCCTCCTAAGTGCAAGGCAATGGGAAATTAACAAAACAGATTCTCTATTATCTAGATTTTAGTTAGTTAATCTTCTAAATAAATTTATCTTGGAAAACAAGACCTGGATTTTTTTCCCCCAAAATACTGCCACATCAATAATGAGGATTCTCATTTACGTGTCCTTAAGAAAAGCAAAAAGTTAGGTTTAACTATGTAGCCAATCCACATTTTTCCTCTCTCCTATGGGAAAAAATACATAGTCCTTCCTGAAATATAATAATGAATTCAATGTAATTGCATAGTTAATTAGAAAGGCCACTAGATTTTATATCAGAGGACCTTAGCTTTCGCCCTTAAAGTCATAGACTTAACTCTGGAAAGATATTAGAAGTCATTTTTCCAACTTTTTCATTTTACAAAAGAGGAAATTAAGGCTGATATTAAATGACTTTTTCAGGGTCACAAAGGCAATGATAAGAGGCAAGATTTGAAAGCAGGTTCAAAGTTAAAAACAAATAAATAAATAAACATGCAGTTACATATAGACAAGTAAGTAAATAGATGACTAAAAAGAATGAATGTGCATTTATATAAACATATATGCATATGTAAAAATGTGTCAATTTATGTTTTAAGTGGACATTTAGTTAATTTTCTTACAATCCATATATCTTTTTGTACCAGATTGATTCTGGAGAAAAATAGATTAAAGCAATGAATTCATTATTTCTTCATAAGGAAATGGAAAAGACGTAAGCATTTATATCTAAAAAAATTGAGTTTAAATTTTTTTTTTGTTTCTTTTTAACCCTTGTACTTCGGTGAATTGTCTCATGGGTGGAAGATTGGTAAGGGTGGACAATGGGGGTCAAGTGACTTGCCCAGGGTCACACAGCTGGGAAGTGGCTGAGGCCGGGTTTGAACCTAGGACCTCCTGTCTCTAGGCCTGACTCTCACTCCACTGAGCTACCCAGCTGCCCCCGAGTTTAAATTTAACTACCTTTGTTACTCAACAAAATTTAAGAACTTGGGATAAAAAATAAAGGTAAAAAGTGCCTACAATTGAGAAGATTGCAGTCTAACCGAGGAGACAATATTCAAATAATTATGCATAACTCAATTATAGAAAGGATAAATTGGGGATGGTTTCTTAGGGAAGACACTGTGATTAAGGACTGCAAAAGATTTCTTACAGATGGTGGGATATTATCTTAGGCTTGGAGGAAACTGAGGAAATAAGGACACAATGAGGAAAATGAAGAGTGTTCTATGCCTTGGGGATAGCTGGTAAAAACATGGATTCAGAGGATGCATTGGCTTGGTTGAGGAATAGAAAGGAAGCCAATGTCACTAGATTGCAGGATACATATGTGACTTTTGGCAAATTCAATTAAATTCTTTAGGACTCATTTTCCTTATCTAAGAATGAGAATGTTGGACTAAGGTTCATTCCAGTTTTAATTAAAATCTATGATCTGATGATGCTCCAACCAGCACTCTTTCTAACTATATACTATCCCTATGAGTGTGGGGAAAATAATTTTATTAAGTGACTATGAGTCTCTTTTTTCCTCCTGTCTTGTTTTCTTTTGGTGAGGGTGGCATGTAGTGTTTGAAGGTGAGACTGGACCTATGCTCACATCTGTATAGAGAAATGTGGTGTGAAAACCTCCAGTAAATCAGATTAGCAATTCATATAAAACAATGTATGGAGGATTTTAAAAATAGAGATAATAGATATCATAATTACTTTGCCACCTTGTGTGCACCAAACAAACTTCAGTACAAAGTGTTTTTCAGGTTACTTCTCTGATTTAAATATCTATGGTTATGTATCTTATTCTTTTCATATTTTAATGGAGTTAAAAATAGAAACAATTCTGGTCAAAGTCATTATCTTGTTACTATTCTTTGATATTTTACTTTCTGTGAAGAGGAAAAAAACAAATGATCATTATTATCCAAAGAATCATAAAATCTAAAATTCCAAATGGATCCTCAGGTAGCATGTAGCCCCAGGTATTCCTGAACAGGAATCTACTATGAAAGACCTCCCAAAAATGGTCATCTAAATTTAATTTGAAGATGCCTTGAAAAATAGCTCACTGGAACCTAATAGATTTCATTGAATTCTGAGACAAATATAATTTCAAGGAAGTGTTTTCCCCCATTATATTAATTAGAAATATGTTTCTAATTTCTAATTCACTATAAATTCTCTCCTAATTCTTGTTTTAATTCTTGGCCTTCTCATGCCATGTTGGGCAAATCAAATCTTTCTTCCACATGATAGTTCTTCAAATTCTTGAAGATAGCTCTCTCACACCCCCATCCCCAGGGAAGTCTTCTTTTTCGAAGGATATACATTTCCAGTTTTCTTCAAATGATCAACTTATGGCTTATACACTAGTGTCCTCGCCCTTAAATGGCTTGGCCACTCTTATCAGGAAGGCACTGAAGTTTGTCAGTGCCCTTTTTAAATATATTCACAGAACTGATCATAATACAGTTAAATTTCAATTAGTTTCATCTCATGAAATTTTTGCATGTATTCAAATTTGCACTCTTTGATGATATAATTATGGAAAATTTTGCAATTGGTTCCAGCCCACTGAAAATATACAGCATGATTTCAAATAATGAGACTATTTCATGGGATTCATTATCCATACGATTTGGAAAGCAGCTATAATCCAGATGTTGCTTGACAACAGCAGAACACTATATGGTTATGAAATTCCTTATTCTTGACACTATACTTTTACTCATACAGCTGAAGATTAAGTTGGCTTCTATGACTAACACAATGGCTGTTGGTCCATATTAGTCCACTAAAGCCATTAGATTTTTTTCCTCTGCAAGTAGTAGTATTAACTAGTCACTGGCACAAGTAACCTTCAAAGTTCTGTATGGATCAAATTAAGTAGCACTTGAAAATCACAATGTTTGACTGGAAGCTATTTTTGGGCAAGGACTCCAATTGCTATATCTCATAATGACAATTTAATAAATATAGATTTTTTTCTCTATAAAGCTCATGAAATAATGGTATTATGAAATTTTAGAAATGGAAGTGATCTAAAGGGTCATTTATGATTTTTTTGCACCACAGCATTCTTGACAAATATCCATGCAATATCTCCTTAAATGCCTTTTTTGGAGAAAAGGCCACCATACCTCATGGCAGTCATTTAGACCAAGTTCATTAATACCGGATAAATTTAAGGTTCTTTCTCTTTGTTTAAGTCTTTCCCCATTTTGTTTCAAGGGAAAAATCTTTCTTTTCCTATCTGCTTAACTGTATACTCCCTTTGACAATTCTTGTTTTATCTCTGAGTTTAGAAGATTGTCAAGATTTCACTCTTCTGACATTCAAAGAAACTATAGAAATGATAGCTTTACATATACCATTTTCCCTGAAGAAAAATTCTATCTACTTTTCATTTAAAACATAAACTTTAAATAGTCTTGTGATCCAGCAATGTAAAATGCTCAGGATTCATTTGAGAATTAGCTCTATATATCCTCTGGTAGCTATCAAATATAATGAATATAGCATTAAGATGCAATGCAAGCTCCAATATGACTCCAAAGGACTCATGACAAGAGACTGTCCACTGCCATAAATGGAACATACAGATTATGAACGCAGATTGAAGCATACCATTTTTCATCTTCATTTCCTCTATGAATTGTGCTCCTATTTTAAACAACATATCTTCTTTCATGACATGATGAAAATGTAACTATTTATTTTATGATAACACATGTACAACCTCTATGATATTACCTGCCATCTTGGAGAAGAGAGAATGGTGGGAAGAAGGTAGAGATCATGAATCACATAACAAAACAATTTTTAAAAATTGTTTCAACATATCATCTGAAAAATAACTGTTATTAAAATATAACATTATGGTAAAAAAAACAAACAAACCTGGGTTATGGTCCCAAGTATTTTCTTTTTCCTATATTTTTAATTGATTCTAACTCCATCTAAGAATGAAGCTTTCCCTTGAAACAAAGGAAAAAAGAAAGAATAAAACTAATCAAGAAAGCCATGACTTCTGCCAGAATATGAGAAATTCAATACTGTATCCCCATTTCTCTAATGTAATGGCAGATATATTTTTCATCATCAATGTTCTCCAGAAAAAATATAATTAATTGTATATAAACATGAACTCAGCTATTTTTTAAGTTTTGTTTTATTTAATTATTTTAATCATTATATTTAGTGGTCTGTTGGTTCTCTTTTCTTTGGTCCACATCACTTCATGCAAGTCTCCCAATTTTTTTTAACATTCATATTTGTAATTTATTAAAGCACAGTTTTACCTATTTCATTCATGTACTCCAATTTCTGTATTTTTCCAATCAGTGACACTCTGTTTCCATATTGCTTTTTTGTTTTTATATTGCCACTGTAAAATGGTGATGAGATGAATCTGTATTCTATGTGACACTTTTTTCTGTTTAGTATTTGACATTCTTGATCATTTGGGATACTTGGTTAAAGGTCCTGAAGGATTTTCTTTCTTTTACTGCAAGATTTCAAATTCTTTCCTAGAATAGCAGGTTTAATTTATAGCTCTGCTGGTAGCAAATTAATATTCTTCTCCACATTTTCCCAACTTTTATATTTTATCTTTGTTAATTTGATAATTGTGAGGAAAAAACAAAGTTTTAGAAATTGAATATCTCTTCAGTGTTAAGGTACAGAAAACTTTTGGTAAGGAAATTTCTGCTGCTAAGCAACTCTGCAACTTATAGTCATAGGTAGTTGTCTGGAGACACTGAGAGATTAAAGGACTTACCCAAGATTGGTTGGTGAAGGATTTATGGAATAACTCAGATGTCCAATGAGAGGCTTGAACTCTTATCTTCCTGACAGTGAAGCAAGTTTTCTATTCCCAGTGCTATGCTCATTTTATTATTAGTGTCATCATTTGACAATTTTGTTTTTGACATAACTATCCATGGTTTGTCTATCTTCTTTTGGAAACTAATTAGATCTCTGGACTCCTGAGAATTTGTTTCAGTTTCCAATGCTTTCTAGGTAGCTTAGATACCATGTTTCTAAAATACAGTTAGTGCTAAAATTCCTTATAATCTGCCTACATGAGAAAAATACAGTATTTCTATTAAAAAGTATTTTGATTTCTTATAATCAGTACTGCCTGATATTTAGTGATTATTTTTATCCTTTCTTTGTTTGAAAACTATTCATCCATTACTTTCAAAGACAACTCTTTTCAGTCGCTTTTAAATTTTGTTTTTCATACTTTTCATATGATTGCATATCTATTTGGAGATTAAAAATGGAAAGTTGTATAAATTGCTGCTTTAAAGCTAATTCATGCCAAATTAATTTCCAGTTATTTTTTTCAAAATTCTGATAAAAATCATCTTCTTTCCTTGATTTTAGGTTCTTCTATTCAGCAATCACTGGATTAATCTAATCTCCCTCTTCTCTCTCCATTGTTCTGCATTCATGGAACATTAACATTGTTCAGGGTTTAGGTGAGCACAAGTTTTTCTGGTATTTCTTTATGTATAATAGTATTTGTATACATAGTATATGTATTCCTTTATGAATTGTATCGTGGATTTTTCCTTTCCCCTATTTGCCTAATTTTGTTTAATTAGCATTTAGCACTGAAAAATGTGTTTTCTAAAAGTGCTGTAGGTTAAATTTTTGATTATCTCTCAGCAAATTATCTTTGATAAAGCTTGATTTCATTTTCTAATTGACAGGTAAACAAAGATAATGCTATCTACAGTGACAGAATACATGATCTTTGCTATCCTTTCCCATATATTTTGAAATTTAAAAGGAAAGCTTTTAGAGTTTCAGCATTTAATCAACTCCTGCACTTTAGAATGCTTTCTCTACTAAAAAGTCACATTTACAATAACATTATATTTATTAAACCCCCAGAGAAGCAGCTATTTATGGTGAACTTTGAAGTTTTCAGAGAGAGCTACCATCTACAAGACATGCAAAAATAAATTCAGAAGTTCATGTCTGAAAACTTCAGTCCACAAAACACAGCAAAACTGCCTCTGAATTGGACAGAGAGACCTGATAACACATGGTAAGTAATCTGGTGTTTTCCCATTTATTTGTGTTTTGTTCTCTGTTGTTTTTACTTAATTGTAATTTTACTTGTGATTGTGTTATTAGTTGTTATTAGTCAATAATTGTGGCTAATAATAACACTGATTTTGTATACGGCTGGTCGGTTTGGGCAATGATGGGAACAATGATATTTGAAGATTGGATTGATTATGTCCTTTTGACATTGTGGCAAAGAGTTTGGGCTATCCCTTACCTGTGGTTCAAAATCATACCCAGGTATTTTAGGGGGATGATGAATGTTGAAATAGCACAACCTATTTAAACCATTAATATCTGTATTTGTTATCACATATACCAATCCTGATCCTTACTGGTTATTTTGTGTATAAGTTAAGGTGGATGTTCTTCCATATTATGTATTGTTTTAAGATCATAGTGACCTGGTGTTTTAGGGATTCTGAGACTAAAAAAATGTTAAGGTTATTGCAAATCAAACTAAATAATTTGGAATTGTACATGCAGAATGGTGGTGTTTCTGGTCAACCTCTTGGTCCTCCTAATACTGGCAATGTGGCTGTATTTTCATAGGTAGGTAATTCTAGCAAAAGTGTTACATCTAAGGCTGAGTTGGAACAGCAGGCACAAAGCAAGGGTGAAAAACCCATTACTCTTTTCCCTCTTCGTGACCTTCCTATTGTACGCGATGATGGCATTGTCTGTGTGAAGCAACATACGAGGTTTAGATCTAAAGATGTGGAAAATTTAAAGAGAAAGATCCCAAATTTCCACGATGATTCTGGGAAGTTTGTTAAGATCTTTAAGGCATTTATAAAAGCCCATGACCCATACTTTGAAGATTGCTGGTATGTGTTGGGTGAGATCTTGTCACATCATGATAGGGCCAAGTTTGTAGAGGAGACCAGGAACACAGAGGGGATGACACCATGGCCAGTAGCCTGGGAGGAACTGGACCTTAATTCAGTTCCCATATACTAAATGTTAAAACAGGCAAGGAAGTCATTAATAAAAATCATGGAGAAAAATTCACAGCGTCCAAATGCATGGTCTAAATTTGAGAGAATCAGGCAGACAGCACATGAGACCCCAGCAACATTTCTTGATAGAATAATTGAGGCAGCTGAGATGTATTTAAATATGAATATATTAGAGGATACCACCGTGGACCACGTAAAAAGAATATTTGTTAGGAATTCTGTTCCCCAGGTTAAGAAATTCTTTACAGATAATTACCCTGATTGGGAACTTTTGAGCGTGGATGAGTTAAAGTAGAAGGCCACTTATGTGTTCCCACAGGAGAAAGAAAAGGGAAGGGATGAAAAAGATACCATAATTGAAAGCCTTAGGAAGCAGTTAAGGGAAGCAAATTCTAGAGCCAATGAGGAGATAAATGAAATTAAGGCAGTGGCAGTATTAAGGGCAGCAGAGAAGAAGAATAATGCTAATACTTATAAGACCAGTGGTAATGCAAACACAAGGAATCAAAGGGAGCAATCCTGCTATGTTTGTGGCCGGATTGGACATTTTGCAAGGGAGCGTAGATATAGAAGAAAATCATATGGGCAGAGGTACAACAATAATAACAATGGATTTAATCGGCTTAATAATAATTATGGATACAGGGGAAATAACTGGAATAATGGTTTTAATCACGGAAATGGACAGCAAAATGTGTTCCAATGCCAGAATGCATGTTGCCAAGGTGCTCAAGCTCCTAATTTAGCAACGATGCAGGATTACATATGAACTGGAGAACGCCCAAAATTTAGCCATGTTGTACAGGGGAATGTTAATAATGGTAACATGAATGGAGGGATAGCTTCATTATGAAGGTGTGCCAGAAGTTCAGAAGTGATTGATCAAGCTAATGGGACTAAAGTGAATGTTGATGAAATTGTATGTGTTAAGGATGATGATAATGTACTTGTGAATAATGGAAATGGTGCACTTGTTGTTACTATTGAGTTGATTGGTGATAATGAGAATTAATTAATAATGGTAATGAGTTGATCAATGTTAATTTAAATGGAATCAATGATAGTTTAATCAATGTGAATGATAATTTGATGAGAATTAATGATAATTTGAAGGGTGTTAATGTTAAATTATCTGAATTAACTGCTGGTAATGGTGTAAATAGTACTTTAACCAATGTTAATGGTAATTTACCCACTGGTAGTATTAATCTAACTAGTGTTGGTAATAATTTGATTAAGATTGATGATGGTTTATATGGTGCTGATTAATAACTTGATTAGTGTTGTAAATATGTGAGAAAAAGAGAAATAGTGTTGGAAATGGTGTTAGAAGTTGTACATAAACATACACATATATGCTTGAGTCACTGACCATTTCTATCATGTTACCTTTGATAATCATTATAAATCAAGATTTTATGCTATGTAAGTCCACTCTATAGACGTCCATTTTGCAATGTGCACAATGTACATTGGCCAAATGAAATTTTTAGTTTTTCTTTATATTATATTCCATGACTGCTGATAAACCATCACCTGGAGAATGTTATTGATGAAAATATCTATTTTTATAGCATTAATAACTTGATATTAATGAAATCTACAATATGTATAGTTTCCAAAAGTATGAACTAACTTATCCTATTACTATTCAATCCTGGGACTGGTTTGTAGGCACCAGTCTAAGAAAAAGAAACCTATTGACTAACTCAATGGAGTTAGCTAAATAACTTCTAGACAATATGCATTCTTTAGTTCTACCCTTTTTCTAGTGTAGACAGTGAGGCTGGTCTCTTCTGAATGGCCATAGATGGCAATGAGAAGTTTCTAGAGATTAGAAGGCTTTGGTGCAATTAGTACCATGCCAGCCACAAAAAAAGGACTATGTTGATACTTTCACCACCACTACCTTCTCCCTCCCCCACTAACAGGCAACTGTTAGTGGGTAGATTGTTGTTGATTCCTGATTTTCCATAAAGAACTTCTATTTCACTGATGAGCAACATTGGTTTTCAACATTTCAAAATTTGTAATAAAAGAAGACCTGAATTTGAATCTTGACTTATTTTATCTTGTCACTCTGATGAAGTCATTTAATTTTTTCTGTACTTTAGTTTCATAATCAATGAAGATGGGGACAATAATAGCACTTGCCTTTCAGAGATGTTTTAAAGATAAAGTGAGATCTGTATATGAAAGATTTTGTAAATTCTAACCATTACATGAATACTATCTACTGTTATTATGCCTCTGCTATTATCCAGGTATTGGGCTAAGCACTGAAGGTAAATATTGAGAGTGACTACACTGTTGGAACTTCTTGCAAAATATAAGTAAGCCATGAAAAGGGAAAGAAAAGGTATCTGTTTTTAGTTTACGTATGCATTTTTATCAATCTGGAATATACAGTATTTTCTCAATAAACTTATATTCCCCTCTCATTTTTTAGGGCACAGAATGATGCAATTTGTTACATTTTATGTTCTTTAAAAATAAACTTATTTTACACTCACTTATATGATGCCCTTAAACTGCTCCTCAGTGTTCAAAAGAAAAAGAAGAAAACTAAAAACCTCATCATATATTTGCATAATACAGCAAAACAAATATTTTAAATTGGCTATGCTTAGAAATCTGCTTCTCTTTATTTTAAGTTCATCAGCCCTCTGGCAGGAGGTGAGTAGCATGTTTCAAACCTTCATTCCTTTGAACTTAAGATCATTATTGCATAGATCAGAGTTCTAAAGTTTTTCCAAGTTATTTTTTTCTCTACAATGTTTCCATCATTATATAAATTTTCCCCTTAGAAACTATTCATTATACTCTATATGAGGTAATAACAACCCTTTTTTGGTCTAGTAGTAGTGGTCAAGGTAATCAATCCTGAAAGATTGGACCAATATTCAATTCTACCAACAGTGCTACCTGTGTTAGATAACATCTATCAGGTAGTACTTCAAACTTTTCTCATTTCATTTCTTTACTTATTATCAACTTAGAGAATTCTTAACAGATTTCTGATGGTTTGGGTTTCATTTGGTGCAGCTATCTAATCATCTACTTTGACTATGTAGTAGGGAAAGGATCCTCCCAGAGATCTGAATCAGTTCTTTTTCTATATTAGACATAAGACCTTTACCAGAGAAGTTTGTGACAAAGGTTTTCCCAATTTGTCTGTTTCATTTATAGTTTTAATTATAATAGAACCTCAAACTCAACACATCCAAATTCAGGTATATGCAATTGTCAATTGAACATAGCAAAGGCAGAAAATATATAAAATAAAAGTTTTTAATTACACAGTAAATCTGCACCATTTTCCTAAGCGGTGTAACAGCTTACCCCGTCATATTCATTCTCACTCTGAGAAGTGTTAGGGTGAGTCATTTCATTGTTTTGTGCCAAAAATTAGCTCCAGCATCAATTTTTGTTCAGAGCTCTCATGTGTTAATAAGCTATGTCCCTATCATAGAAATATTTCTTTTTCTTTCATGAATGTGATTTAGTTATTAATAATGGTCCCAGAGTACAAGTTCTGTGATGCTGGTAGTTCTAATAAGTCTAAGAAAAGTTATAAGGTGCCTCGTATGTTCATTTAAGAAATATTTATTTGAAAAAGGGGTTGTTATTTATGCGATTTCCAACTTATGAAGAATGTAATCGTCACATAAAAGGAGGTCCTACTATATTAGATTTGGTATTGGGTCCTGTATATTAGATATATTTGTATAAAAAACTTTTAGATTATACAATCAAAATTATCCATTTTATCTGATGTGATATTAACTTGCATCTCTATACAAATTGCTTTGATTCCACAATTTATGTTCTTTTCAGAGTTCAAACTCCCTTTTCTTCACTCATTTACTCATAAAAAAATCTATGATTAACCCAAGAATGAGTCCCTCAGGATCATTCATATATTGGCTTTCATTTGCCACTGACTATTTGTACTGAAAGGAAGTGAGTAAGCCAGTATGAACATGGAGAAAACTGAAAATGGCTTTTAATTGAATGAAAGATGAATTAATGAGAGAGGATATTAAATAGAAAGTATATTATTTAATCCCTAAAGGAAAAATCAGAAGCAATGGATTGACAAAGGTCAATTTTAGGAAAACTTTCTTAGAATTAGAGTTATCCAAGAGGGCAATGGACTATCTAAACCAGTATATATGGATTCCCTTCACTGGAGGTCTTCAAGCAAAGAATTCATATCCACCTCGATTATATTAAAAAAGGAGATTCTTTTTCAGGTATGGATGGACTAGATGGCATTGGAATTATTTTCTACCTCTAAATTTCTTAGATTCTATTATTCTTTAATTTTCTGTCTATTTTTATGTTTCCTCCCCAAGTTGCCATTAGGCTTATTTTATCCTACACTTCTTCTTCCTCTTGAGTATGCTTCTTTCAAAGGCTTATGTTTTCAATCTATAAAACCGGTGTTCCATTTATTGAATATTGATTGTTTGCGCTAAAGATAAACATGCATATTGAACCCCAACAAATTCACATCCCTACCTGATCTAATCCCACCTTGTAGGAGCCTCCTTCACTGTATGCTTCTCTGCACACATCAACCCAAGGGGAAAAATCCTGGATACACTTCATATTGCTTTTAGGAAAAGGAAAGTGTGATATTTCTGATGACAGCAAGAAAAGCACAGTACTAATCCTTAAAGAGATGTGCTTTAAAAAAATGAAATATGATCAAATTAATTTTCTGCATAAAATATTTAAAACATTGCTATTTTGTTATAAAGTTATTAAATAAGTTTAGGCTACTAGAGAGGACAATCTCCATTTTGTTTCTAAATATATTAATTCTTCCAGTGTCTAAGGTATAAATTATATAGACTCATGCCACTTTAGATTTCATTATGAATAAGTAAATTTTGTTTTCACAAAACACTAAATTATCTAGTTTTGACAGAATAGAGATGGAGAAATAATCAACCTAGCTATTGGCCAAATTATACCTAACTGAAAACATGCTGGACCATGTCCAGTTAGATACAAATGGACTTCCTCAGAATACTATGTGAATAGATTTTGACAGATATTAAATGGGTTAGGTGAGAAAACATAGACACCATCATCTTCTGATATCTGGATATGACACAATGAATTTATATACTATTGAAACACTAGGAAGAGGCAAAACTGTGTTTGATGAAATGTCTTCCTTTCTGATAATTACATTTTGGTAGAAATGAAATATTTTCTAGATGATATCCCTATTTCAAGTGGTTTCATCTATTGTACTATTATAAAAGAAGCCTTTTGTTTCAGTGGAGTCCATTGATTATACTGAAGGCATTGATTTAGCATTACCACTGAAGAAGAAAATTGACTTTCTTTCTCTAGAAAATTCCAACAAAAAACAAAGATGTCACAAAAGAACATTCATATAACAACAATTTTAAGCCCCACTACTGAAACTAAGCAAATAGTAGTGAAGCAAAGCTTATTTTTTGTTTTCCCACTTCTCAACTTTTCCCCATATACAAATTTTTTCCATCATTATCCAGTGCAATAGAAGTTTTTCATATGTTCATTACATTATATCATCTCCTTTTTTCTACAATAGCCTGTCACCACATCCTGAAAATTAGCCCACATATTCTTCTTGATTCCCATGGTCACAGACTTAGTTTGCATCTGAAATATTAGGAAATATATTGAAAAGAACATTAAGAAGTGAAATCAGAAGATCCTGGGACCAAATTTGCTGTTTATACTTCCCATATATCTATGGACAAATATACGACCTCAATTTCTTTACTGAAGGATAGTACTAGACAGATCTTTAGAGTTCTAGATCTATGACTCCATGAATTGCAAGTAAGAGTTTCTAAGCTCCAGTCATGGTTTTCAAATGCCAAAGTTTTTCTACAAAAATTAGATTTTTTTCCAAACAATAGAAATGTTTTCAAATATTAACCTCCCAGGGCAGCTGGGTAGCTCAGTGGAGTGAGAGTCAGGCCTAGAGACAGGAGGTCCTAGGTTCAAACCCGGCCTCAGCCACTTCCCAGCTGTGTGACCCTGGGCAAGTCACTTGACCCCCATTGCCCACCCTTACCAATCTTCCACCTATGAGACAATACACCAAAAAGTACAAGGGTTAACAAAACAAAAAACAAACAAACAAACAAAAACAAAAACAAATATTAACCTCCCCAATATGCTCCAATGTAGTAAGTGCATAGTCCCTCCTAAAGGATAGATATTAGATTACATATCCTGTCAAAATCCCTTAAAGTTTAACAGTTCCATGAAAATAGCCTCCAACTTCAATCAAATGTCTTCCATTTTTCTGCCTCATCATGCATTGACTTAACACTAATCCAAACTCCCCACACTTCTTTTGCAAGGGTCAGTTATTTAACAGCACCCTTTTCCACCATCTCACAAAAGTACCTACCTCCTCTGATTTATCTCATTTTCACAGCTCAATCTCACACAACCTAATTCTGTATATCATGTTAGGGATAATTGAAATGTCTCTCATACATCACTGCAGTTTATCTTATTGAAGTAACAGTTATAATTATGAAGGAAAATATATTTGAGCAATGAGGAACTTGAAAGAAACATCTCCTGTTGTGTTATTCAAGTAAATTCCATTTAAACATACAACCATGGGTTCCTGTTTTCTTTCCCATAGATAAAATGATGTTTACTTAAAGCAATATCTTGGTCATATTATCTGCTAGCTTAAAGGGAGACAAGACTTGAAAGCAAAAGATGCTGGTGTTGAGGATGCTCAAGGAAACTTAAAACTATCCCATCCTTGTGACATTTACTAAGATTACCAAGCTAATTCAATCTGTACTTCCTCACCAATGAAATCACAAAGGGCAACAGATAAATCTGCACAAAAGCCCCAGTGAAATAATATTTAAAGTCCAAAGTTGCTGGGATTGTTTTTTTTCCTCCTGTGTCTCCTAACCATTTTTCACTCCTGCTGATTCTAAAAGAATACTGTCCGGCATGGTGAATAGTTAAATGAAATCATTTCAGAAGATGATTTGAAAAATATTCTCATTATTTGGATCCCAATCATCCTCAGACCCCAGTTTTCCATCTGACATATAACTGAAATGATGAAAAGAATAGTAACAGTCCAAGGCCTTTCATAGGAAGTTTTCAGGGTTAAGCATGAAAGGAAGCAATCACTTTTCTCTGCTTTATTCAAATGTATTGTTTTCTTCTTCCCATTCAAAAACAAGTGATTTAAAGGGATGAATGACAGAATCTCTACAAAAGAAACACAATGAACAGGTCCTCTGCCAAGGATGCAAAGGAAAAAAAAAAGAGTTGTTATGTGTCAGGTCTTTTTTGTATGTGTCAATGAAAACCCCTTTATTACTTAGTATAATTATTTTAATTCACTCTTTAATCATTCATGCCACAACATATGGACATCTCATATTTATTAGATAAGAAATTTGAGAGATGGAGAGGGTAAAGGATTCACCTAGGATCAATAAGTAGGCAGCTAAGAGGTATGTGGGATGGAGAGACAGGAAGAGCTGAGTAGGAATCCTACCTCACATATTTACTATCTGGGTCACAGGTGAATCCTATAAATGCTCAGCTTTGGGTTTCTCAATTTAAAAATGGGAATAATAATAGTACCAACCTCCTGGAGGGGATATAAGCATAAAATGAGTTAATAAATATATATGTATAATATACACATATGTGCATGATATATTTACACACACACACACACAGTTGCTCTTTTTAGTTTCGTCAGTTAGTTATGTTCAACTCATCACAACTCTATTTGGGATTTTCTTGGCAAAGATACTAAAGTGGTTTTGTCATTTCTTTTTCCAGCTCATTTTATAGATGAGAAACAGGGATAAGTGACTTGCAGGAGATTATATTGCTAGTAAGTGTATGAGGCCAGATTTAATCTTAGGTCCTGCTGACTCCAGAGTCAACCTTGTTCCAGGGAGTCTTGAAGGAAGAAGGAAATAGAAAAGGGGGAATGACGTGTATCAAAGATCAACTATAGGAACAGTGCTAAGTCCTTTACAGGCATTTCATTTGACCCTTACAATAACCCAGTGAGGTAGGTGCTATTTTTGTCCCCATTTTACAATTAAGGAAACTGAGGTAGAATGGTGGCCAGGTTATACTTAGTAAAAGACTGAGTTTGGATTTAAATTCCTTCCTGCAGGTCAAGTGTGGTAGATCACCTGCTTCACCCAGTTGTCTATGTATGTTCTGAATTTACTCTCACCTCCTTCCTTTATCCATGTAGAGTAGTAGTAGGGGGAATAACTACAAGATAAAATTTAGAACCTCTTTGCTGTCCCGAGGAGATTATGTCATATTCCCAAGGTTGGACAGCTGGTTGGGAATAAAGCATGCATCCTGTCTTCTGTCATTTAAAAATAAAATATGCCAAAATAGGGAAATATTCCAACTGCTAAATTGCAGTGAAGAGGCAAATTGAGTTTTGTGGAAAGCTGTACATTCAAATTTCTAAATGGTTCAGGAAGAGAAAGAGATACAAATTGTAGCTCATTGCACAAGAATAATTTTTTTGTTGTTTTTGTTTTTTGTATTTTTAGTTAAGACTCAGCAAAAGATGGCTTGGGTGTCATTCAGGGATTGTTTCCTTTAACCTGAGCATCATATAAATGCTACAGGATTTCAGAAGCTATGTTTCTGGTAAACAATTACTCCCTGTACTTTAAATTAGGGTCTAACTTTGCCAAAAAGAATTCAGAGAGTTCCAAGCATATAAACACCATTAAACATAATCCCACAAAAAAGGCAGAGTGCCCAAACAAGGACTTAAGCAAAACAAATTGTTTTCTTCAGAAATCATGTCCTTGCTCTCTCTCAAGTTGTTACTCTTTTTCTAAAATTTGAATACATATTTGCGTGTGTGTCTTGTATATGTGTGTATTTTAACCAAAACTTTTATATTTTAAATTTTAGGATAATGTCTAATGGTTATAAACTCTATTCTATGTAAGCCTATAACACAGAAGCCAAAGAGAAATATAATAAAATGATTAATCATGATAATGAATAACTAGTGTTTATATTCATGCTTTTCAGTCTTCCAAGAGTTTCTCCATTTCATTCAATCCTTACATGACCCATGAAAGGTAGGTCCTATTTTTATCCCCATTGAAAGATGAGGAAACTGAGGCTAGAACAGAACAAGTGGTTTGGTATAATACAGCTAGGAAGTTTCTGAAATGATATTCAATCTCCTCTGTAATAGTCACAGTAAGAGTAGGAGTAGAGATTCTTCAGATTAGATCAAGTCCCCATTATTTGGAATTCAGAGGTGGAAGAAGTCAAGAGTGAAGTTTTTCTAGCTTCAGAAAAGCTGAAGAACAAATCTAACTGGGATGAATATCTATTTGGCTGAGAATTAGTTTGCATGAGTCATTATCCATTATCTAGTTCTGATTTGTTCATACCACCTACATCTTCTTACGTGGTAGAATCGATATGCTATTGTGATTTCAACCTCCAATAACTTGCTTTTTTAAATTGAAAGAAGAAAGTAACTAATATATTGTTGAATTTGCTTTTTTTCCTAATAAAAATATCTAAAGGCTCTTTTACTTTATAATAAATTTTAATTTATTATAGTACATTCACTATTATAATTATTTTGTTTCACATACTTGTAGTTTATGCATTAAATATTTATAATTTATTTACTATAACAAAATTTATTACCTTTTAAGAAAGGTTTCTTATTTTATGTACTTCTGATGTTTTTACACTTAACTTATATAAATGTATTGGGAAGGAGTGGGAATAGGAGGAGGATAGCATCAGTTACTTTCTACTTGTTCTTTTTAATCTAAGCTACCCTAAATATTATTTCATTCTTCTGTAAGGGTAAAAAGTTGGTTTGACAAAATATTTATGAGTTAAAAAAGCATTGTGGTTGCCAATTATAAAACATTAGCCCTTAAGTCAAAACTACTGTTAGTAGCTTTATATTTACAACAAGGTAGAGATATTAAAGTGGGAAAAGTAGGAAGGAGGTAGAACATTATCTAGCCTACCATCCTAAGTGCTACTCAGGTGAAGTCCAGCTCAGCCCCCAGCAAGGGCTCTCTTAAGATCTCTAACTGGTGGCATCTTCAGCCAGAAATCCACCAAAGCAAACCTCTTCCTTCAACCCAAGTCATTCACCCAGCAAGTCTCTCTAGCTCAGAATTCTCCAGCCCAGGTTGAGTCCAAGAAAAGTGACTGCCTCCAGGAGTCTCCCTTCAGCCTGGCTCACCAACACAAAATGAATGAATCAGTCCTTAGACTTGGCCTTTTATACCCCTTTTTCCATATCACCTCCTGTCTTTCCCCCTCTTCATAGGAACCAATTACAGCCTTTCAATTTGCCTAGCTCTGCTCTGAGGGTTGGGGGAGGCTGGGTCCGGGTGGTGGGTCAGTGGCCATTGGTGATGTGAGCTTTCTCTAGTAAGTGGCTTGTGAACTCTCTTACTTAATGGCTAGCTAAGTGCTAAGTAGGGGACACTAAGTAGGGGTTGAGGTGGACATGATTGGGGATGTAGACTCAAAGCAATGTAGACACCAATGCAACTATCAACAATTTGGAAATAGGTCTTGATCAATGACACATGTTAAAACCAGTGGAAATGTGAGTTGGCTATGGTGGGGGGAGTAGTAGGTGGGGAGGGCAAAGGGGAAAGTAAGAACATGAATCATGTAACCATGGATAACTTTTCTAAAAAATAAAAATTATTTTAAAAAAAAGTCCTGAGCCTGTCTAACTGGCTCCCTCTGTCAGCACATTGAACCAAGCCCTTATCAAATACTTGAATTGCTACCATACTGTTCTAGCTGAACTCTCTTTATCTTTTTAATGTATCCTGCTCCCAACTATCAAACTGGCTTCCCTTATTTTTCATTTTTATTAGATTCCTCCCCTGCTCAAGGGCATAAGTTCTCCTAATCTTCCACATCAGATCCAAACCTTCTGTCTGGTCTTTTATGTCCTTCATAGCATTATGTCCCATTTGAGCAGCATCAAAGGATAGTGCAAAGGTTTTTCTTTTTTTTCTATCTTTTTAGGAAACATTTTTTCATGTTCTTGCTCTCTCTCCCCCCCCCATTCCCCAACCCCACCCCACCCCAGTAGCTGATGCACATTTCCACTGGTTTCTTCCTATGTCATTGATCAAGACCAATTTCCATATTATTGATAATTGTTCTAGGGTGGTCATTAAGAGTCTAAATCCTAATCATGTCTGCCTCAACCCAAGTGCTCAAGCAGTTGTTTTTCTTCTGTATTTCCACTCCTGTAGTTCTTCCTGTGAATGTGGTTGGCATTCTTTTCCATAAATCCCTCAGAATTGTCCTGGGACATTGCATTGCTGCTAGTATAAAAGTCCATTACATTTGATTGTACCACAGTGTATCAGTCTCTGTGTACAATGTTCTTCTGGTTCTGCTCCTTTCGCTCTGCATCAATTCCTGGAGGTCTTTCCAGTTCACATGGAATTCCTCCAATTTATTATTCCTTTCAGCACAATAGTATTCCATCACCAGTATATACCACAATTTGTTCAGCCATTCCCCAATTGAAGGACATACCCTCATTTTCCAGTTTTAGTGTAAAGGTTTTTCTAAAACTCCTACCGTAAGTTTCCATTCATCCTGCTCATTACTGCATTGAATATCAAAGATAACAAGTTTTACTCTGCATTTACAACCATCAATAAAGATTTTAAATCCATTTATTTTTTCTTCTCCAAGGGAACAAAAGAGTATAACAAATTGATAGGAAATAAGTTGTTTCTAAACTATTTCAACAGAATTATATATACATATATGTATATTATGTATGTATGTATGTATGTATTTAAATTATTTGACAAATATTATCCATGCCCCCTTCATGAATTTCACATAGGTAGGAAGCTTTTGTTAACATAGATAGAGGGATGGAATGAAGACCTAGAATAACAAATAATAGATCCAGATATCTCAGAGGTCACTTAATCCAACTTACTTGGCCACAGACACTTATTGGCTTTGTGTGTGTGTGTGTGTGTGTGTGTGTGTGCATTCTGATGGATAGTATGGTAGGGATTCAGATTGAATATACTGCTCTTGTTACAGAGCATCCCAGTTCCCTTTAGGGGCACCTTTTTTTGAGAACAAATAGTATAAAAGTATTAAAGTTTATTTATAAACAAAAAGTAGATTTTGAAGAAACACCAGGATACCCTGTCACTATAAATCTAGTTCTCTAACTCCAGATCTACACCCATTGCAAGGTAGACTCTTCTGGTCTTTATGCTACACTACTTCTCCCTGGCTCTAGCTATTTCCCACCAAACTTCTCTATTCTATGACTAAATCCTCAATAGATTGGATGAGTTAGATATCTCCAAGTTGTCTCCAAAAGTCACTGAGAATGAACTCAAACTGATTGAGTTCACTCAGAGCAGAGGCTGGTTCTGAGGATGCCCCTCAGAGCTCCACAGGTAAAACTTCACTTTAGAAATGTTGGTAAATAACAGGATGAGACAGATCTTCTACCAGTCAAATAGGAACCTCCAAAACTGTTAGCAATGGTCTTCTCTCATGAAGGGTTGAGGTAAGGGAAAACCTTAGAAGAACAGTCTTCTTCTCCCAGCTCAGGACAAGAAGAAATGACAGTTGCTTTTCTCTAATTGCTTCCTGTAGCTCTCCTGCATTCCAAGATTCATTCCAGAATTCTTGGAAATGGGCTCATGCCAGTCCTTTTTGGAAACAACTTCCTTACTCTTATTTAAGTTGTTCTTTTATAATTCTCTCCCTATAGTGTAACCTAGGACAAATCACTTAACTCTATTTGCCTTGGTTTCCTCATCTGCAAAAGGAGCCAGAGAAGGAAATGGTAAACTCTCCAATATCTTTGTCAAGGAAACCTCAAATTGGCTCATGAAGTTTTGAACATGACTGAAATGACTGAACAACCAATCTAATATGTTATAGTAAAGGAAAAATCCAAAAATCCTTGACATATTTTCCCTTTATTGTTCTTTAAAAATTTATTTTTGTCTCAGCCAGTCCTTTCTTCTCATTCCAATCAATGACCATCATGTTCATTCCTAACTCCATGATTTTGCTAAGGACCACCCTCTTACTTTACAAAGAAAAAAATCCTTCATGCCTCAATCCCTCTGTGAAAGTACTCTGTGAAAGTACTGTGAAAGATTATAAAAGCACATATTAATTTTTCTCCTTTCTCTTAACCACAATTATACTTAAATATCACAGTTTTCACTTAATTGTATTCTTAAAGTTTCAGGTTTTTTAGCAGTATAACCAACTAGAGGGACAGCTAAGTCTCCTTTTTCTCTTACACATTCCACAGCATCCAGAGAAGTACTCATGGCTCTGGGTAGATTGAAAACCTTCTCTCTCTAGCTTTAAGGCTTATTTTGTTTCACTAGTCATTAGATATATTTCTAGCTTTCTGTTTTCAACAGACCTTTCTCTCTATGTGTTAATGTCCTAGTTAGTAGATTTTGGATCCATATTTTGAAAAGAGATATATTTCTAAAAATATATCAATGAAAGATTAACTAGCAGCTTGGTACACAACTGAATGAGACTTCCACAGGTAATTAAGGCAATAGCTTAGCAGCACTATACTGGCCTCAGGCACTTTTCATGCATCAGTGAGAAATCAACTGAAGTACAAAACAGATATTTTGAACCATAACAGAAAATGGAGGCATTTGCTCCTAACTATCCCAAACCTGGCAATATAATGCTGAAAAAAATGCAGAAAGCATGAGAATTCTTAAGATTGTATGACAAGTGGCTGAAAAAAGGAAATCACAAATTCAGAAAACCAAAGAATCCAGAAGTTGGAATGAAGTATACAGTACAATCAATAATTGAACAAGAATCAGTTCAGCAAATTTATGTAACAAAGTGGTGTCTGGCCAAAGGGTGATGAATTCACATGAGAGGAAACTCACTTCTCTCAAGATGACTCTTCCTACTTTTGAAAAACTCCAAATGTTAGGAAGTTTTCCTTAAAAGTAAGATAAAATTTCCTCTTTTAACTTCTCATTGCTTTGAGCTCTGCTTTGAGTTAAAATAGAATAAGTACAATTTATCTTCCTTATAACAGTCCTTTCACTACACAAAGTCAACTCTCTGGTTTCTATAAGTTGATTCTTCACACTAAACTTCTCAGGTCTTTCGGCTGTCACATTGCACCATTGATATATGCAGTTCTTGTAGTCAATTACAGCCTCCAGAATTTTTATCATATGAACTGTTTTGATCAAATGAAAATGACATTTGAATTCATATGATATTTTACATGTATGTCTATAAAATTTAATTTAATAGATTCAATTCATTTACTAGCCTGTGGAAGTCTTTTTTTAACCCACTTCTGTTTTGAAACATTTTATATCAGCTTAGGATAAACTTAAAATATGATAAGACTCTCATCTATGACTTTATCTAAATCATTTATAAAAAGGTTAAATAGTATAGCAATAAACACAGATCCCTATGACATTTCACTAGAAACATTTTCCAACTTTATAATGAATCATTGATGACAATTCTTTCCTTTTGCCTGGTTTTTCCATCAGTCCAACTATCAGGACTATCATCCAGTACATTTTTTTTAAATTATATTATACAATAGGCTGAGATACTTTGTTTAAAGTCTTTGGCTAAAATTCAGTGAAGCTAGATTAATATAATTTATAGTTAGATTATATGTATATAATTTATATCTATGTCTATACTTATATCTCCCTATAGTCATATAATCAATGTCTGTATTTTACCTATATGTCATTTTTCCTGATCTGGAGTCTTTTTTGTTGTTGTTTTGTTGTGTTCATCTCTTCCTGTCCTCATTTGTGTTTCCTTTGCAAAATGCTGGAGTGCTTTGTTATTTTCTTTTTTATATTATTTTATCAATGCGGAAACTGAGGCAAACAGGATTAACTGAATTCCTCAGTGTCACACAGTTAGTGTCTGAGGCTAGATTCTAATTCAGAGCTTCCTGATTCCAAACCTAACACACTAACCATTTTACCACCTACCAGTCTTGATCTGGAGTCTAGTTACCCTATTTAAGAAGGAATAGACTTCATTCTACTATGACTTGATGCTTAATAAGCCATGTGGAAGCTTCTTGACCACCATTTCCTTTTTTTTTTTGTTTTAGACCCTTAACTTCGGTGTATTGTCTCATAGGTGGAAGAGTGGTAAGGGTGGGCAATGGGGGTCAAGTGACCTGCCCAGGGTCACACAGCTGGGAAGTGGCTGAGGCCGGGTTTGAACCTAGGACCTCCTGTCTCTAGGCCTGACTCTCACTCCACTGATACCATTTCTTTTTCAAGATGTTGACCATCACTTTAATAATATGCCCTAGAATTTTAGTTATATTTAATAAAAAATCCCTAGTCTATGAACCAGAAAATGCTTGATTCCCTTTCCTGTCCCCAGTGTGCTTAGGTTTAAAGAGTACACGTGTCTCAGATAATAAAATGAATGAATTAATTAATAGAGAAACATAATGTTAAAATATCACTAACAGTGGATTGAACAAAAAGACACATTGTTTTAATTTTTAGCATCCAATAAACAAAAAGGAGGACCACTAGTAGATGTAGTGAATAGAGCACAGGGATTGAAATCAGGAAGAAGTGAGTTCAAATACAACTTTAGACACTTAATAGCTATGTGACCTAGTTTGCCTCAATTGCTTCATCTGTAAAATGATCTGGAGGAGGAAGGGGCAAATCATTTCATATTATTGCCATGAAGAGCCAAAATGGGGTCATGAAGAGTCAGATACATAATTAAGTTATCTATAATTCATAGTTTACAGAATTGCTTGGGGGCACTGAGAAGCTAAGTGCATGATCATACAGTCAATATAATCAGAGGTGTGATTTAAACCCAAATCTTTCTGATTTATCATAATCTCTTTATCCATTAAAATACACTGTCACTTATGAAATTCAATTTTCATTTTGATTAAATCAAGTAAAAGTAAATAACGAACTATAATTTATAATAAATTCATCTGGATAAATTATTAGCATACCACTTAGGATAAAATTCTTAATTAAATATTGTATTTTATGCATTTTATAATATAACTTTCATATTTTGTGACTTTATATATGGTACCTTGATATTTCTAAACTAAATCCAATTTTCCTTTTCTCTATCTATTCCCAAGGAAAATAATAAGTTACCAACTCTCTAGGTTAAAAGAATGACTTTTAAAGTTCTCCAACTAGGTGTTGCCCATGCATGTGTTATGACCACCCAAGATTCTTTAAGCAATGAAATGACAGTGATTACTTTGGTGATCATCTGATCATTGATTTCAATCAAAGTGTAAAACGAAAGGTTTATATTCATTACAGCGCTTTACCACTGTTATAGAAGAAATCTGAAATAATATTCAGTTAAAAGAAAGATTGTATATTGGTATTTCTATTTCTATATAATATTGTGTCAACTGCATTAGAGATTTTTTAAATAAACTCTACAGAGGCATTAAAGTTGGCTCAGTAGATAGAGAACCAGACCTTGAGATAGGAGGTCTGGGTTCAAATATGGACTCATATATTTCCTAGTTGTATGACCCTGGTCAAATTCCTTTATCTTCATTGTCTAGCCCTTACCAATTTATCTCCCTTCTAACTTAGAACAAAAACATAGTATTGATTCTAATATGAAATGAACTCTATAATCACCCAAGCAATCCTTTTAACATTCCACATACATTAAAAGAGTGGACAAAAAGGCTGATTCTTTAGATTATGAAATACAGTTGGATGAACAACCCATTGAGGGACCAACAAATTAGTTCATCAGCAAATATGTTTTAGGCAGCTGGGTGGCTCAGTGGATTGAGAGCCAGGCCTAGAGACTGGAGGTCCTAGGTTCAAGTCCGGCCTCGGACACTTCCAGCTGTGTGACCTTGGGCAAGTCACTTGACCCCTATTGCCCACCCTTACCACTCCTGGGCCAAGGACTGTCCCTAGCCCGGATGAAAAAGGAGGAGGGTTGGGTGTGGGGCTAGCAACCCCACCCTGTAAAAACTACATCTGCTAAAGAAACTGCAACCTAAAGTAGGGGCAGCTGGGTAGCTCAGTGGATTGAGAGCCAGGCCTAGAGACGAAAGGTCCTAGGTTCAAACCCGGCCTCAGACACTTCCCAGCTGGGTGACCCTGAGCGACTGTGTGACCCATTGCCTACTGACTAGAATGGAGTCCCAGGATAAAAAAAAAAAAAAAAAAAAAAAAAAAAACTAACACTAAAAATGGGCACTGGCCAGTGCCCAGAACTGAAAAAATAAGAAGAAAGAAGACTAGACTTTACTTTAGATACTGTCCTGGATATTTTTGATAATCTCTAACTATACTATGAAACAAAAACTAATACCATTAAATATCAGTATTATTTTGGGTATGTTATTTGACTACAAATCCTTGAACACCATAATTACTAAAGAATCAAGGCCAGGATTCATCTGAAGAAAAATGGAGAACAAACAAAATAGAAAAAAGACATTTTATAGCTGATTAGAAATGGTCATAATTTTTCTTGTTGCCATATGAATTATGAAACTATCACCTCGTGGAGGGTTTAAGCCATGCTGAGCAGGCACTTAATTGGACAGATTTAATTGTAAAAAATTGTAGTACACATGAATACACTTACAAACACATAAAAGTCATCCTGACTTGGGTCTTTAATTTGAAAATCGTGTAATTGATTTCCTGGTGACCAAAACTCTTAAATAGCCATTCCGACCATAATTTTTACCCTTTTACATTACCCACTCTGCCAAAACCTGCTGGGAAAATTGGAAAACAATATTGGAGACATTAGATTTAGATAAATACCTCATACCCTATATTAAGATAAATTCAGAATGAGTAAATGATTTAAATATAAAGAGGCAAACTGTAAGTAAATTAGGAGAACATAGAATAGTATACCTGTCAGATCTGTGGGAAAGGAAAGAATTTAAGACCAAGCAAGAGATAGAGAATATTACAAAATATAAAATGAGTAATTTTGATTCCATTAAATTAAAAAGGATTTATATAAATAAAACCAGTGAAACCAAAATTAGAAGGAAAGCAACAAACTGGGAATAAAATTTTAACAAAAACCTCTGAGGAAGGTATCATTTCTCTAATATATAAGGATCTAAGTCAATTGTACAAAAAAATCTAGCCATTGCCCAATTGATAAATGGGCAGGGGACACGACTAGGCAGTTTTCAGATAAAGAAATCAAAACTATAAACGAGCACATGAAAAAGTGTTCTTAATCTCTCTTAATTAGAAAAATGCAAATTAAAACAACTCTGAGGTATCAACTCACACCTAACAGATTGGCCAAGATGACAGTAAAGGAAAACAATAAATGTTGGAGGGGATATGACAAAATTGGAACATTAAAGCATTGGTGGTGGAACTGTGAACTGATCCCATCATTCTGGAAGGCAATTGGGAACTATGTAGAAAGGGATTTAAGATTGCCTGCCTTTTGATCCAGCCACACCACTGCTGGGTTTATGCCCCAAAGAGATAATGGGGAAATTATGTGTACAAAATTATTCATAGCTGCACTCTTTGTGGTGGCCAAAAATTGGAAAAATAAGGGATGCCCTTTGATTGGGGAATGGCTGAACAAATTGTTTTATCTGACAGTAATGGGATACTATTGTGCTATAAGAAATGATGTCCTGGAGGATATCTAGGTGAATTGGAATGACTCCGAGGAAATGATGCAGAGTCAAATGAACAATAACAGGGGAACATTGTACACAGAGACTG
Source organism: Gracilinanus agilis (assembly GCF_016433145.1). NCBI lineage: Eukaryota > Metazoa > Chordata > Mammalia > Didelphimorphia > Didelphidae > Gracilinanus > Gracilinanus agilis. The sequence goes on from NC_058132.1 coordinate 633,032,971, forward strand.
ATACACTGTGGCACAATGGAACATAATGAAGTTCTCTACTAGTGATAATGCAATGATCCAGGACAATTTTGAGGGACTTAAGAGAAAGAACACTATCCACATCCAGAGAAAGAACTGTGGGAGCAGAAACACAGAAAAAAACATATGATTGATCACATAGTTCAATGGGTACATGATTGGTTGTAAATGATCACTGTATTGCAAATATTAATAATGTGATTATTAATAACCATTAATTATTAATACCATTTAATTATTAATGTTTATTAATAATTAATAATCAAAATAAACTTTGAACAATGATACTTGTATCACTCAGTTGAATTGCTTCTCAGCTCCTGGAGGGAGGAGGGGAGAAGGGAGGGAAAGAACATGAATCAAGTAAATATGGAAAAATATTATAAATCAATGAATACATTTTAAAAGATTAATTAATTAAGGAAAAGTTTATTTAATTTTAAGAACATATTATACAATATTTGTCAGATAATTCAATGGCTCTTTAGAGTTGAAATCTAACAGAAGTATCAATAATATACCAAAAGATTATTTTATTTGTACAATATGAAATGGAATAAATTGGTTACAGAAATAAGACCTAGAAGACTTATGGTGTCTACTAAGTCAGACCTCTAAAGGATACACATATTTTTTAGAACTTCATGAAAATTTTTTCTGAAAAATTTATCATATATTAGAACCCAAGGATAATTTTAAAAAATTAAAAAATACAGAAATACTAAACATATCTTTTCTTAGATGATAATAAAACAAAAATTGTAATCAGTTTATAGAGCCCAAAGAAAGGACAAAAGCTTGAACAGAAACTTAATAAGGAAATCGTACATAAAGATAGGATTAAAAGATAATAGAAAAAGTTAATTCTTGTGTTAAAGATGTTGAAGCAATAATTTTGAAAGGTATATCCCTTTCAAAATAAGCAATGAATAAAATACTTCTGAGTCAATCTACCAACGTACACTCAATCCTTGCATATATTCAGATACATAATACTTCTTAAAGAAATTTTAAAAAATCAAAAATAACTAGTGGATTACTCAATTCCTTTGGTCAGATCTTTCCAACATAATAAATATGACAATGCTACCAAGTTGAACATATATTTTTAACATTATACCACACAATCAATGCAGTAACTTTATAGGACTTGGGCAAATAATATTAAATTTTATTTGGAGGAAGAAAATATCTAGACTATAAAAATTTTAAATGGAAGAATGAAAGGGGAATAAATTATCTATGCTTCAAACTGTATTATAAAGCAACAATGATCAAATCATTTGACATCAGTTAAATAATAGAAAAGTAAATCAGTAGAACAAACAAGACAGGTATAATGAGAAATAATTGAACTTAACCCAGTGTTCAACAAACCTGAAAACATGAATGACGTAGGAAAGAATTACTCATTTGAAAATAACTGCTGGAAAAATGGAGAAAAGTAGTCTGGTAACAAGTAGGATAAGTGTAGCATATTAAAGCTTATTCCACAGTAAATTCAAAATGTATTTGTGGACCATATATATTTTGATTATGTGCTCAGAACAGGTACCCTGTTGATTCTAAGGCCTCTATCTTTCCACCACAACAATCTCCTTTTCACCTTAGTAAGTTCTTCTGGGGGCCATAATTTTGGGGAGAGGTCCATATTTGCTATTGTGCTTCTGAGTTTAAGAACTTAATAAATGTATGTTTCTTTCCTACCATATGAACTGGATAGTACAGATAATACCATTAAAAAAAGTAGATCTTACAACCTCCACATTTATGGGCAGGGGATGAATTTTTAACTAAACAATGAATGAAAATAATTTACAAAAGATGAATTACCAGGGAAAATTTTATAATAAATTTCCCTGATAAAGGTCTGATTTCTCAAATGTATAAAGGAATATGTCAACTTTATAAGAATATAAGTCATTGTCCAACTGAACCATGATCAAAGGATATGAAAAAGCAAAAGCAAAAAAAAAAAATTTTTTTGAGTGGGAAGGAATCTTCAGTTTAATCTAACCTAATTAACAATATAATATTTTAATTACATTTAATAACATTCAGTTATTTCCACTTTAGCATATTTCAATGATAGATCACTATATGGCAAATTTGAATTTTGTCAATTAAGCAATTGTTTTTCAGAGAACTTTTCCTTTTCCTGATTGGATTGTTCAGACAGTTCTTAAGTTCTTCAATTCCTTCAGGAACTCAATTGAGGACTACAATGAAGAAAATTGGACAGTATATCTCACTAGAGGACTCTATAGCTGGGTATCTGAATCACAGAAAACAGGAACCAAATGGCTCCCAAAGAAAGCCAGGTAACTTCCTTCTTGGTCAGACCAATGGCAAGAAGTGCTCTCTTCAGACTCCTTGAAGAGACATAAACACTCCCCCCAACTGTTTCTGTGAGTTTCCTTTTATATCATCCTCACACCCTGGAATCTCTCCCTTCTTATTCCATGCATGTGCCAGCCCTCTTCTGCAAAGTCTTGCATCAGACATTTGCAAAAGCTTTCACCTGTCTTTCTCTGTCTTACATTGTGGAATGATAAACTGTGAAAGACTTAGCTATTATTGGCAATACAATGATCCAGAACAATTCAAGGGGACTTATGACAAGAATAGTACCCACTCCAGAGAAAGAACTATTGAAGAAGGAATGCAGATGAAAGTATACAATTTTTCACTTGTTTATTTTGGCATATGCTTTGGGGTTTTGGTTTTATAATAATATTCACAAAAATGGGCAATTTTGGAAATGTTTTGTGTGATAATACATGTATAACCCAGATTGAATTGCTGGACAGCTCCATGAGGGAGAGAAGGAAAGACAATTTAGTTTATATAAATTTGGAAAAAGTATGTGGAAAAATGTTATTACATGCAATTGGTAGAAAAATTAAATTAAAATTATTTGTTTTAAGAGATGTCTCTTAGAGAAAATTAAAGTAATGTAAAAACAAATAATCAGTTATTTTAAAGGTTTTACATTTAAAAAAGAAGTGATCTGACTTCCAACTCAGATGTTACAGAGCCCAACATTAATTCATTAATCATTAAGGGTACTTGTGATTTCACAAATATGAGAAACTTCAAGGTGACCAAAACAAAGGCCAGTATCTTCTCTCTGTCTCTGTCTCTGTCTCTCTGCCTCTGTCTGTCTCTGTCTCTCTGTCTCTCTCTATCTCTGTCTCTCTCTCTCTGTCTCTATGTCTCTCTCTATCTCTGTCTCTCTCTCTCTGTCTCTATGTCTCTCTCTCTGTCTCTGTCTCTGTGTCTCTGTGTCTGTGTCTGTGTCTGTGTCTGTGTCTGTGTCTGTCTCTCTCTCTCTCTCTCTCTCTCTCTCTCTCTCTCTCTCTCTCTCTCTCTCTTATCTGTCCCCACCCACTTAAGGCTAAAGCTCTGTCCACTATACTACAATGGGTTACAAACAGAAATTTACATATAACAGTTAGCTTAGAAGGGTAAATGATGTATCTCCCCATGGGATTTAAGCTTCCAGAAAACTAGGATCAGTTTTTTCTTTTGTTTTGCCTCTATAGTTCAAGCATAACAAAGCTTGTCAGATGAGTTTTGAATGAAGGAGTAATCCTTAGTGAATCCTTAGATTTGCTAATATTATTTTATTCGGCATTAGTTCATAATTTTCCAAAACTGATCATAAATTATTTTTAAAGCCTCCACTAAAGACTATTCTGTGACATGTGTCAATAGAAGGGAGAGATTGGATAAACCATTTATTAATTTTTCTCATGTTGCAAATGACTATTAGCCTTACCTCAAGATTTAGTTTAGCAAGATAGTTTGAACCACTTACTGTTACAATTCATTGTCATGTTTTCTAGTCACTAGAGCAATGCTGACCCAAATGAAGACAAAGTAGAGATATTATGCCTGTCAAATGAGGTTACTGGAATCTGACAGAAACCGTTATTGCTTTAGCAGTAAGTTTCAAAGTCTTCTCTGCATGATCTAATTCATTAAAAGAACTTTTTGAGAGTCCTCTTTCTCCCATACCAAAAGATAAAATGTATTTTGGTTTATTCACCCACATAGAATATGGAAATTAGCATTCTATGTCAGGACTCACGTTTTCTGAAGCCAATGAGAACCACAATTTTACTTGATGCCCAAGTAGTTAAGGCTATAAAGTTAGCCAGTTCTGACAGGGAAAACTCATTATGATCTATTACATGCAAAACTGATATTAAGTAAATTCAAAGAAAAGTGTCTTTACCTTAAAAGAAAAAAAATTAACATTATTAGATAACAAAAAAATAAACATCTTTTTAATTAATTACTTCAAACCTACATATTTGAGTTTCAAATAGAAACCCATTTCAGAAGGTATTTAAAATCTGATTTAAATTTATTTTTCACTAAAGTTTTGGCTATCTTTTGAAATTATAATTCATGTTCTAAGCTAATTTCTTTAGATTTTTTATGTTTTGTTATTAAATATTTTATCTATGCTTTTTGAAATTGTAAAATAAATTATATTTTATTCTTTTAGAACACTCTTTGTTATTGGAATATTTCATTACTAATTCACATTTCGAAATAGTAATTCTCTGAGCTAAGTTGTATACTTAAAATAACAGAATATCAAAATCTCAGAGGAATCTAATTAAGGAGTCTAGCCATGGATAATAGAGAAGAGAATGGGAGAATGGCAAGGAAACTTTGTTCTTCTGGGATCCTAAGCTTAAGAAACAGCAGAAGAGATATAATTTTTTTTCATTTTTTATTGTCATACAAAGCATACTTCTGACATTGGTCATTGTTATAAAAACAAAAATCATATATAACAAAAACCCCAAAATCAAAACAAAAATACACTGATATGAAAAATGACTGAAATAGTTATTTCTCTAGAAGTGGATAGTATTCCCCATCCTAAGTCTTTTAGGATTGTTCCAGATCATTTCATTGCTTAGCATAGCCAGGTTTTCATAGATCATCCAATATTGCTGTTATTGTTTAAAATATTTTCCCAGTTTTGCCTATTTCACTCTGCATAAATTCTTACAGATATTTTCCACATTTTCTGAAATCTAGTCTATTTTATTTTCTTTCATAAAATCGACTGCTATTCTTATTTATTAGTTCAATAGTTCTCATATTTTCAATTTTATTCATTTCTCCTTTATTTTTAAGGATTTCCAATTTAGTCTTTAAATGAGGATTTTTAATTTGTTCCTTTCCTGGTTTTTTAGTTGCATACCAACTTAAATGATCTGCATTTTCTCTATTTTATTGATATAAGTATTTGGAGATATAAATTTTCCCCAACCACTGTTTCGGCTATATCCCATAAATTTTTTTTTAAACCCTTGTACTTCGGTGTATTGTCTCATAGGTGGAAGATTGGTAAGGGTGGGCAATGGGGGTCAAGTGACTTGCCCAGGGTCACACAGCTGGGAAGTGGCTGAGGCCAGGTTTGAACCTAGGACCTTCTGTCTCTAGGCCTGACTCTCACTCCACTGAGCTACCCAGCTGCCCTATATCCCATAAATTTTTATATGTTGTCTCCTCATTGTCATTCAGGTTAATAAGATTATTAATTTTTTCTATAATTCATTTTTGACCTACCCATTTGTTGTTATTGTTTTTTATTTAAACATTTAATTTCATTTATCTTTACATACTCATTCACTTTTTAATTTATTTATAATATTTTCCCACAGTTACATGATTCTTCTTCTTTCCTTCCCCTCCTCCCTCCCCCTTCCTGGAGCAATTCCACTGGGTTTTACATGTATCATTATTCAGAACTTATTTCTATAATATTAATATTTGCAATAGAGTGATTATTTAAAGTCAACATCCCCAATCATATCCCCATAAAACCATGTAATCAATCATATGTTTTTCTTCTGTTTTTCTACTCCCAAAGTCCTTTATCTGGATTGGATAGCATTCTTTCTCATAAGTCTCTCAGAATTATCCTGGATCATAGCATTGCTGCTAGTAAAGAAGTCCATTATGTTCGATTGTGCCTCAGTATATGAGTCTCTGTGTACAATGTTCCCCTGGTTCTGCTCCTTTCACTCTGCATTAATTCTTGGAGGTCTTTCCAGTTCATGTGGAATTGATCCAGTTCATTATTCCTCTCAGCACAATAGTATTCCATCACCATTAAATACCACAATTTGTTCAGCCATTCCCCAATCAATGGAAACTCCCATATTTGCTAATTTTTTGCCACCACAAAGAGCACAGCTATGAATAACTTTGTACACATAGTTTTCTCCATTATCTCTTTGGGGCACAAAGTCAGCAGTGGTATGGCTGGATCAAAAGACAGACAGTCTTTTAAATCTGTGCATAATTCCAAATTGTCTTGCAGAATGGTGGGAACAATTCACAATTCCACTAGCAGTGTATTAATGTCACAATTTTGCCACATCCCCTCAATCATTTATTATTTTCCTTTGCTGTCATATTGGTCAGTCTGCTAGGTGTGAGCTGGTACCTCAGAGTTGTTTTGATTTGCATTTCTCTAATTATGAGTGATTAAGAACACTTTTTCATGTGCTTATTGATAGTTTTGATCTCTTTATATGAAAACTACTTAGTCATGTCCCTTGCCCATTTATCAATTGAGGACTGGCTTAATTTTTTATACAATTTATTTAGCTCCTTACAAATTTGAAAAATGATACCTATGTCAGAGGTTTTTGTTTATAATACTTTTTGGCAGGATGTATTTTCCTTCCTTATCCTCTTTAATCAGATACATTTTTGCGTTAGCTTTGTCTTAGATCATGATTACTATTCCTGCTTTTTTTTTACTTTAGATAACATACAATAAATTCTTCTCCCACTCCTTACCTTTACTCTGTGTGTATCATCCAGCCTCAAATATTCTTATAAACAATATATAGTAGGTTTCTGATTTTAATACACTCTGCTATACCCTTCCATTCTATTAGTGAGTTCATCTCATTCACATTCACAGTTATGGTTACCTACTATGTATTCCCTTGTATCTTATTTTCCCCTTCTGCTCTTTTTCTTTTTACTCTATTCCTCTTCACCAGTGTTTTGCCTTCTCATCTCCCCCCACTTATCCTGCCCTCCTATTACCATCCCACTTTCTTTGTCTTTTTCCCATCCTACTTCTTTATAGGGTAAGATAGGATTCTTTACTTCAATGAGTATCATTATTCCCTCTCTGAGCCAGTTAAGATGAGAATAAAGTTTAAATATTGACTGTCACCACTCTTATCTTCCCTTGCATGGTAATAATTTTTCTCAACTCTTTAGGTTAGACAATTTACTCCATTCCATTTCTCCCTTCCTTTTTCTCTCATTGCCATTCTCTTTTTCACCCCTTGATTTATTTTTCATATCATATCATCCAAACAGCTCATTTCCCTACCCTCTGTCTAAGTATATGCTTTCTAACTGGTTTATTAATAAGAATTTTTAAGAATTACAAATACCTTCTTTTCATGTAGGAATACATATAGTTTGACCTTATTGAGTCACCTAATTTTTTTCTTTCTTACTACTTTTTTAGACTTCTCTTGGATCTTGTGTTTAGACTTCAAATTTTCTAAATGTTCTCAATTCCTCTTCATTAGAGAAATGAAAATCAAAACAACTCTGAGGCACCACCTCACACCTAGCAGATTTGCCAATATGACAGTAAGGGAAAATAATAAATGTTGGAGGGGATAAGACAAAATCGGGACATTAACACATTGGTGGTAAAGCTGTGAATTGATCCAACCATTCTGAAGGCAATTTAGAACTATGCCCAAAGAGCTTTAAAAGATTACATGCCCTTTGATCCACTAATACCAATACTAGGTTTGTACCCTGTGAAAGGGAATTCTTTATTCTCTTCGTCTATTTTGAGTTAATCAATCTAAGGAACACCTATTTAATATCTAATTAACCCCTACTTAAAACTTTGTTATCAAGTAAGGAAATTCACAAGTCACTTACTTGGAGAATTCTACCCTTTTAACCCAATTCATCAGAAATCTGGGAATCCTTTGATAAGAGTTGACACCTTTAGAAGATGAGAGGTGGATCACATAGACACTGCACCCCTGGGCAGTGATATGCAATTTGGAAGCTGTGATTGGCCCATTTGAAGAGGGGAAGGTACAGGAAAGGACTTTAATAAGTCCTGAATTTCTTTGGCTGGGGTCTTCAGCCTGCATCTTGGGTTTGGAGGATCTTAGATTGGGACTCTGGCTTGGGGCCTTGGTTCTTGTACTAATTCTTGAAGGACTGGTTCTGGATCTTCTCCATTGGACTTTGTCTTTGGTGAGTGAGGAGCTGGCCTTTCTTTCCTGGCTTCTGGAGAGATTAGTTTCAGAGAGGCCTTTCCCTCTTGGAGGAGGCCACGTGGGTGGAACATGGCTCCTTAGGTCGAGGGTTAATAAGCCCTACCAGGCTGAGCCAAGTGTCAGAGCAATATTAGTAATAGGTTAGACATCTTCTATACCATCTTTTTGCATTTTCCTACTTTCACTCTTTTCACCTCTTTGTAAATAAAAGCAAAGTCATTTTGACTTGAGTTATAATATTTTAAATTGGTGACCACAATGTTATTTTAGAATTCTCACATATTTAGTCAAACACCTAAATTTAATTCCTTACAACTTCAAAGAAATAATAAGGAAGAATTCTTGTACAAAAATGTCCATAGTCACACTGTTTATGTTGGCAAAAAAAATTGAAAAATGAAATTCTTCAATTGAGTAATGGCTGAAGATATTGTGGTATATGATGATGATAGAATATTATTATGCTGAAAGGAATGATGATCTGGAGGATTTCTATATGAACTGGAATTGGATCAGTGAACTGATGCAGAGTGAAATGAGCAGAACCAAGAGAATACTGTGGAACTATCCAATATAATGGACTTTGCTACTAGTAGCAATACATCAAGCCAGGGCATTTCTGAAGAACTTATGAGAAAGAATGCTATCCACAATGAGAGAAAGAACTATGGAAGGATAAATGCAAAAGAAAAACACATGACATCACTTACTACACACACACACACACACACACACATATGTGTGTGTGTGTGTGTGTGTGTGTATAAAGTGATGTCATGTGTTTTTCTTTTGCATTTATCCTTCCATAGTTCTTTCTCTCATTGTGGATAGCATTCTTTCTCATAAGTTCTTCAGAAATGCCCTGGCTTGATGTATTGCTACTAGTAGCAAAGTCCATTATATTGGATAGTTCCACAGTATTCTCTTGGTTCTGCTCATTTCACTCTGCATCAGTTCACTGATCCAATTCCAGTTCATATAGAAATCCTCCAGATCATCATTCCTTTCAGCATAATAATATTCTATCATCATCATATACCACAATATCTTCAGCCATTACTCAATTGAAGAATTTCATTTTTCAATTTTTTTTGCCAACATAAACAGTGTGACTATGGACATTTTTGTACAAGAATTCTTCCTTATTATTTCTTTGNGTGTGTATATATATATACATATATATATATATGAATTTGATTTGAAGTTTAGGCTTTAAAAGATCATTCTATAGCAAAAATGAATAATATTGAAATAGGCATCAATTGATAACATCTGTACAAATCATTGGAATTGCTTGTTGGCTCTGGGAGGAAAGAGGGAAGAGAGGTGGGAAAGAAAAATGAATCATATAGACATGGAAAATATTTTAAAATAAATTTTAAAAAGAAAAGATTTCTTTGGTAATTTTTTATAGTATAATGTCAAGGCTTTGTTGTTGTTGTTTTGTTTTATTTTTCATCATGGATTTCAGGTAGTCCAATAATTATTAAATTGTCTGTTCTTGGATCAATTTTCCAGGTCAATTATTTTTTCAATAAGGTATACCACATTTTCTTCTATTTTTTCATTCTTTTGATTTTGTTTTTTTATTACTCGATGTTTCACAAAATCAATAACTTTTAATTGCCCAATTTTAAATCATAAGAAATGATTTTCTTCCATCAACTTTTGAGCCTCCTTTTTCATTTGGCCCATTTCTTCTTGCATTTCTGTCATTTCTCTTCCCCATTTTTCCTCTGCCTCTCTTAACTGACTTTTGCAATCTTTTTCATGCTCTTGTAGAATCTCAGTCCAACTGATATTTTCCTTTTGGATTTTGCATATATTTGCTTTGCTTTCACTGTGTCTGTGCTTTGCTCTTTGTCTCAATAAAAATTCCTTGTGGTTAGCCTTCTTTTTTAAAATATTTGCTCATTTTCCCAGTCTTTTTTATAGGTAGACTCTGTTCTTTGGAAGGTTAGGACACTCTTTTAAACTTAAGTCCTTCCTTGATGCTACCTTTAGTCTATTTCTGGGTTTCTGCAAGTTTCAGTTTTTCTAAGATGGTACAATGGCCTGAGGGCTTGGATCTCTGATTGCCACCTCCTACCAGACTCCTGATGGCTCAGATTCTACCCTCAGGCATGGGTATAGGCTTTTGTTCTCACACTGGACTTGATCAAGTCAAGTTCACAACACACAGTAGACTTCCATGCTCTGGGGCTCTGTCTTAAACTTTGCAAGTGTTAGCCAGGCTCCCTCAAGTCAGTACCCTGGGAAATGCTTCTGCCAGGAATCAGGTGACCCTTCTCTGGTTGAACTTATTGCACCAAACTAGAATCTACTTCCTAACCATAACTCAGGGCTGGGACTTCTAACCTCACTCTGGGCCCAACTGGAATTCTGGGCCTCACAGTTGGCTTGCTTAGAACTTTAAAAGATGTATATTGGGTTGGACAGCTATTAGCTCAGGCCAGGTCTCAGGGTCTAGATATTGGCTTGGGCCCAGGTTCAGAACCTAGAACAATAGATAGGGATAGGTCATCTCGTTGTATTTGAGAATTTATTTATTATGTACATAATAAATGGTAAACAGAATTGATGTTTCAAATATTAGAATAAATGGAGCTGAAAGGATTCATTTAGATCACACAAAATATTATTAAGCCAATTCTGAAGTCCACATTGTAGCGTGTTTTGTACTTCATTTTCACTCTTCTTTCTTGATAACTCCTAACTTAAAAATCTCTAAGTGCCTTAATTCAGGGAGAAATACATATTTCTCACTCAAAACTCCCTTTTTCTATTTCAGTTTATTAGTTTTTCCACCAGGGGGCAGATGGATGAGGACAATGAATCAGATTTGCTGTTCAGGGGCAATACTATGAATGGAGGATACGGGAACTAAAGAATAAAATAAGATTTGAGATGTCAGTATCATTGGAGATAATTCCCAATGCATTCCTTCTTCTCCCACACAAACAACAAAAGAGATTTTAGACAAATAAATCAAACCATTTATATGGAGAACCAAAAGAGAACTTTGGAGTTATTATGTAGTTTTTATGGACATAGGTTGCTGTTAGAGTGAATTTTAACATGTATGCCAAATGCATATCAATATATTCATGGGGGAAGATATGTACAGACATTGTGATAGCTCTGTGACTTAGTTGCTCAAGGACTGAACTTAGTGTCATAAAGATGTAAATTCAAATCCTTCCTCAGACCCTACAATCTGTGGGACCTTGAGCAAAAATCTTAACCTCAATTTTCCTCAGTTTCCTCAACTGCAAAATGTGGATAACAGTTCCTACATTACAGTGTCATTGTTGAAGGATATGAGGTGAAATATGTAAGGTGCTTTATAAACTCTAAAGTGTTTTATTTGTGTGTGTGTGTGTGTGTATATATATATTAGTTATTACAATTATTAGATAATAACAAAGGACTTCTTTGGATATTATAGTTATTAGATAATAAGTCAATTTATAATTGAAACTTTTAAATTTTTACTGATATTGGCTTGACCAATAGCAAGAGCCAAAAAGAAATTGTATTTAAAATAATTATAGACAATATAAAACTTTGGGGCAAATACCTGCCAAGATAAACTAAGGAACTATATGATCCAAGTACAAAACACTTTTCATTCAAATAAAGTCAGATCTGAAGAACTGGAAAACATTAATTCGTCATGAGTAGGACAAGCCGATATAACAAAAATGACAATTCTTTCTAAATTAATTTACTATTTAGTATCATATAATAATCAAACTATATAAAATTATCTAGTAAAATTAGAAAAAATAATAAAATAAAGACCCAGAATATCAACATTGAATTTTGAATTGAATTGAATGAATTCAATATTGAATTGAAAGTAATGAAAAATATGAAGGAAGGTGACTTAGCTGTACTGGATCTCAAAATATTATAAAGTGGCAATCATTAAAATAATATGTTCCTGGCTAACAAATAAGGTGGAGGATAAATATAATAGAAGATCCACTCAATATAGAATTGTAAATGACCTAGTGTTTGATAAACTTAAATATCCAAACTTTTGGAAGAAGTATTTAATAAACTCTGCTGGCAGAATTTATGACAGAAATTTAGGCATAGACCAATACTTCATGGAATATGCCAAAGTAAAGTTGAAATGGATACATGACTTAGAAATAAAGAGTAATACTATAAACAAAATAGGCCACAAAATAGTTTACTTGTCAGGATTATGGATAAGGGAACAATTGAGATTAAAACAAGACAGAGAATATCACAAGATGTAAAATAGGTAACTTTAATTACATTAAATTAAAAAGCTTTTGTAGAAACAAAACAAATGCAAACAAGATTAAAAAGTAAACAAGAAATGGGAAAATGTAATGTCTCTCTTTAAAAAGGCCCAATTTCTCAAATGTATAGAGAATTGAGTTAAAGCATTCCTCAATCAATCAAAGGATATGAATAAGCAATGCTCAGATTAATAAATTAAGAATTATAATTAATAAATTAATGAATAAATTTAATCCTATTAAAAATGTTCAAAATCACTATTGATTAGTGAAATCCAAATTGAAGCAACTCTGGCATACCACCTCTCACTCATCAGACAGGCTGACGTGACAAAAAATGAAGATGATAAATATTGGAGGAGATGTGGAAAATTTGGCATAGAAATACACCGTTGGTAGAGCTGTGAACTGATACAACCTTTCTGTAGAGCAATCTGGAACCATTCTAAGGGGCAGACCCCTTGACACAGAAATAGCACTACTAGATCTGTATCTTAAAGAGTTTAAAGATGGGAGAAACCACCTACATAAACAAAAATGTTAAAGGAGGTCTTTTTGTAGTGGAAAAGAAGAAAACTAAAGGGATGTCCATCAGTTGGGGAACAACCAAACAAGTTGTGTTATATACTTGTACAGAAATAATAATGTGCCATTAGAAATGACAAACAAGGTAATTATAATAAACCTGGAGAGACTTATCTTTACTTTTCTTCTTTGCTGATATTGACTTGAAAATGTATATTTGGATTCTAATGTGAAAGCCATTAATTGTCAGATCTACAAAGGGAATTAAACAGTAGCAATAATTGGATCCTTGCATATTAAATCTAGAACTAGAAGGAACTTCAGAGACCACTTAGTCCAAAACTTTTATTTTACAGAAGGAGAAATTAAGGTTTAGTCAAGTTAAGTGATTTGCTCAAAGTCATAGTCTTTGGTGCCTGCCTCTGAATCCAGGTCATTTTAGATCTACTATACTTTATTGCATGATGTATGACACTTTAGCATTGTCAAAAAGCTGTTAATAAATTATGGGGTAAAATCTTTAGTGAATCAGCAAATTAGTAATTCTGAAGGAAGTCATATGAATTCATAATTCTGTATATGTAGCCTTAGGCTCTCCTCAGAGAGAAAAGTAAATAAGTTATCAGAATTAGTTTCATTTTGTGCCCAAAGGAAATAAGAAACATCATTTCCTAAGATTCTTGGTCATCTTGAAAAACTCATGATTAGCATTAAAAAAGAGCACACTAAAATAAGAAAAGTTTAAGAGTTTACTATGTGCCAGGCACTGTGCAGTTGTCAGAAGGGATGAAAAGGAAGAGAATTTCAGTAAAGAATTTGATAAGATAATGTAAAGTACATTGACATATCCATGATGTCAACATAAGTCACAGAGGAAGATTGAGAGAGGAAAAAATATTTCAAAATATGATTTAAATTTAAGAAATGAAAGAAAGATCAAAGGCTTATAGAAAAATCAGAAACTTCATGCCCATAGGTCATAAATAAATTATTCAAGGAGAAAATCAAAATAGACTAACTGGTGAGCATCATACATCACCAAAAACAAATTTGACTATATCTTAATAAAATCAGCTGGTTACCAACATGAAGTTGTTTCCAAATTAATTTTCTCTGTGTAATCAAATATTCAACTTATTGAAGCAAAGGTCAAAATCAATCCTGAGTCTGAAGTAAAGATAAAGATAAAGATAAAAAGATACCAGAGGAAGTTATAATCTTTTGAAGCTGACCGAGATATCTACAATGGAAAGCAGGACCAAGTAAAAGAGGGTTAAGAAAAATAGCACAATATACAATTATTATATTTTATGGAAGTTCCACAAATAGGAAGAAAAAAATCATAACGGATTCAATAAAGTCAAACTGTTTACATTCCTACATGGGATGGTGCTTCTTGTATCTCCTAAGAACTTTACCATTATTAGGTATAAATTGACAAAGGGCATTATTGTGAATTGACTATGATGGGATTTCTCCAAAAATAGAGTATGAAAGGGATACACTTGGAGAAAGAAAAATTGAGAAACTGAAACAAATTGGTTCACAATAAAGAGGCACAAAAGAGCTTTTACAGTGAAGAAGAAGTGGCAAGGTGGTGGAAAGAGCTGTGTTTAAATCAAGCTTTAGTACTTCTAGCTATGTGACCATGGACAAGTCATTTAACCCTGTTTGCCTCAGTTTCTTTATATGTAAAATAAACTGGAGAAATAAATGGCAACTCATCCTAGTCTCTTTGTAAAGAAAATGCCAACTGGGGTCACAAAGAGTCAGATACAACTGAAATGACTGAACAACAAAAAACAAAATTTAAGAATTTAGGGTATCGCCATTTTGGCTGATTTAATTAAGTTTCCTAGTGGTAAATCAGTAATACCATGTCAAGGAAATCAACATGTCAAAGAAATTTCTATTAAGCTTCATGCTTTGCCTGACAAAACTGTCTTTCAAATGTATCTTTTCTAGAGGGTTGATTGAGTCCTTTATTAATTCATCTAAGCCAATGGAACATTTACTATTGACATAGAGGTGGTCTCAGTACTGTATCTGGCTTCCACTTGTCAATTACTTTGCTTTGGGCCCTTCTTTTGCATTTGTGAAACTGTAGGCAAAATGGAATGAAAACAGAATATATACCTGAATTGTAATTACATGCGAGATGGCTCTGTAGCCTCATGGACAAAGAGATGGTGGCTACTGGAAAGAACCTTAGGTAATCTTTATTCTAATTACTCAGTTTTACAATTGGAAAACTGAATTGTTGTGTGATTAATGGTCTGCCAATGGTCAAATAGATAGGGAGATACGGCATAGGATGCTAGACAGAGTCTAGAAGATTTGGATTCCTGTTATACTTCTGATCAGCATTTAATAGCTTTGTGACATGTAAGTCTCAATCCGAGTTTTAGTTGTCTCATCTCTAAAAAAGGAATATTAATATCCATAGTCCTAGCTTCAGAGGTGCTGTGAGACTCAACTGAGATTATCTTTTACAGGTTTTTTTCAAAAACAAAGTGAGCAGAGCTAAGAGAACAATCTACCCAGTAACAACAATATTATAAAAATAATCAACTGTGAAAGTCCTAGGAAATCTGGTCATTACATTGACCTGCCATAACTACAAAGGGTTCATGATGTAAAATGTTACTGATCGACCAAGAGTGCAAATTGAAGCATATTTTTTCCTACTCTTTAGAGGGGAGGGGAAATGAATGTGGAAAAATGTTTTACATTCTTCATATATATATATATGTATGTATATGTATGTATTTGTATATATATAATAGATATTGCATTTATTTCCTTCTCAATGGGTAAGAAATGAGGGAATTTGGAACTAATTAAAATTTAAAATTAAATTTAAAATAAAATAGAGTATTTTTCAAAGCTTTATAAATCATAAATGTTTATTATCATCATCAGTTGGAAATTCAAGATTACAATTCATTTCTTTGTTTAATGTTTTCATATGTGATTGTGTCTTTTTAGATGCATTTCCCCTATGGCACTAACTATCTTTTACAAGAAGCCTGATATAATGATATACTGTGTTATAGCACTAAAAACATCTTATGAAGAATCTAAATGAAGCAGTAAGATTGGAGAATTATTTAAAATTTGCAATTCCATGGAATCAATAGGTTAGTTAGATGCTAAAAAATCATAGTCCCTATAGGTGTCTTTAGGTACTTTAGGTAACTGTTTCTAAATTTTATTTTGCTTTACAACTTTGTTTTTAAGGAATGTAAGTAAATCTGCTCATTTGTATGCAACTAAATAAGGAAGCCTAATAACAAGCACCTTCATGGCTTGTACTAGATGTACAAAAATTTAAAAAATATATAAAACTTACAGAAAGGAAATAAGAAGCTAATACAAAGGAAGAGGCAAAAATTTCTTGTTGTTTGGGATTTATTCAGTCCATAGCTAGGCACACTGGGAAATGCAGTAACTTCCTAGACTATCATTGAATGCCTTGGAACCATCCTTTACTAATTGCATCTTTATACCTCCAAGAGTTAATGTGTCTCCCAAAGTGCCTAATTACTACTAAAAAGAATTATACCAAGTGAATCTGGCTCAGGCCACTAGCTAGCTCTTTGCTATCAGCATTGGCACACAGCGTAGGAACTAGATTCATAGAAACAGCTAAAAAGTCATGACTATTTTTCTCTTTCTCATACCAGTTTTTTTTTCCAACTTGGCCTTCACTAGTCTTGTTTTGCAGACACAATTAGTTTGGCAGAAAAAATAGAATTCATACCTAATTCTACCAGCAACTGGATAATTACAACTAGTGCCCTCAAAATAAGGTACAAGTGATTAAAAGAGCTTGTAATTAGCCACCTGGAGGCATAATTAGTTGTGTGTGCAATTTTGTATGTGGAATTAATTGCAGAAGTCAAATTCATATTACTAAAAATGGAAGAAAATGCTGAAAGCTGGCCCTCAATATTCTTCCTACTGGCCGTTTGCTGCTCTTATCATTCCCTAGTACCAGCTGACAAGCAGAGAGAGATGCATATCCTTCTCTTTCAATTATAAAAGGAAATAAAACTTACGGGACCAAATATATGACATGCAACTAACTAATGAGAACTTCCAAATGGCAGACTCAAAGATTACAGATTAGCTGGTCTGTTCCAGCCCTTGGCACCTTCCCACAATTTTTTTTAAAGTTTCAGTTATATACTTTAGTTGACAAATAAATATGGAACTAAAATTTTCAAAGTTTAGACTTTTGACAAAATATAATTATAACAAAGGATATCTGACCCATATTTAATAATATCTATGACTTATCATGCTGCATGTGATTACATAAATGTTTCATAGTTCACTTCAAGGATTATAATTACTATTAATATGATATAGTCAAACTAAGCATTCCTGGGAGATGCTACAAGGTGGTAGGGGTGATGGGAGGAGAGTAGAGATAGAAGCATCTCTAAGGTCCTGTAGAACTATATCCTAGGGGGATAGAGGCAGTTAGTAGTTTCTGAAACCCTAGCTGACCTCATCCACCACCATTGCATGCTCCTTCCTCACCTACTGGGAGATAGATCAAGATAGACATTGCAGTTCTGGGGTTAATTTTGTTCTCTGCTCTGTGTCAAATTTTTCTTTCAATGAGAGACAAAGACAAAATCGGAATGAATTTCAAGGATAGGAACTTGCACATGGAAGATAAGGACTCTTTATTATTCTCTCCACCATCACCAGACAGGATGGGACATTAGGAGACCATAGACTTTCCTCCCCTTTCTTTATTACAATTTCTTAGCATATTGTTAGGTAGATCAAGCCTCTTTAGAGGGGTATCTTCATAGTTCTGAGCTTTCCCCAGGTCTCTAGGGCATATTCTCTCTCTTTTCAATTAAATGAAGACACTAGGAAGAACAGAAAGCTTGTTTCCTACATTCCATTCACTTTATCTCTTTCTCATTGATGGAGTTGGCAGAGTGTAGGGAGATATCATTCCTTGACCTTCCTCATAATACTTAAATATCTCCCAGATGATTTGTGGTAATCAAAAGGAGAAAGATCCATTCCAACTCAAAATCTCTTATCCTATGTTTGTGAGGGATGAACACAGGTAGATATAAGTAGAAAAAATGAAGAATTAAAGCTTTCAAGCCCATAAAGAGGTAATGACTTCAGAAGAAGTGATTGCCCCATCCATAGTGATCTTCAAGCTTAGAATGGATATTGGAGTAGAGAAGTCCTACTCATGTAAAAAACAAGGTCTTTACTAACTCTGAAAATATGTGATGATATATGGCCATAATAAAACTACTACTGAAGAGAAGACATTCTCCTTTTTTGTATTTATATGTAAAGCCATTTTACCTCCTGTGATTCTCTCTATTTCTGGTCATGGACCCTTCTCACACTTAATTCTGACAAATAGTTATTCGATGCTCCTCTAATTTGCTTATATCACACTTTATGTCTAAATCTTTTACCTATGTTAAAAGTACTGAGTAAGAGTGTGTCATTCCACACAGTGATATTTATATTTTAGAAGGAAACTCCTAGAAATAATGACAAGGCATAGGAATTAATCCTTATGATTTCTAGTGCTATGTCAGTCTGGAAAAGGTTCTCTTCATTATAGGACTTTGAACTGGAAAACAAAATCCATTGGTTAAGTCCTTATTTTTGCCCAGGAACTTGCACAGAGGAAATCAGAGGGACTTCTAAAACTAAGACATACAATATAAATGTCATAAGTGGACCTAGATTTGCATAAGAAAATTGGATGAGAATCCTATTAATGTTTTCTTTACAGACTTTAACTTCTGAAACCATATTTCCTTGTTCCTATACCAGTTTTATGTCTTGGTGCAATGTAAACTTATTGAGCATAAGGATTATTTTTGGTTTCATTTCTGTGGCAATAGTGTTGTGAAAAAGCAAATCTTACTATTGATTCTTGCTGCAAGAATTTGTGTGAATCACTTAATCTCCTTGACCTCCCTTAGTTTCCCCACATATAAAATGAGTAACTGCAGTATTTGATGCTACTTCATTAATTAGTTATGGGACTCAAAAGAGATAATGTAGAACATAAACTCCTGGAGGACAGGGGCAACTGTTTTTTGGTCTTTTTATCTCCAGATCCCAGCAGATTACCTAGAAGATTGATATATGATACAACCAGTAAATATTTGCTTCAATGGATTGAATAATGCCTGTAAAGTGATTTATCAAAAATATTATTGTATAAATGTCAGCTATTACTATTAGGCTTGGTAGTACCTAGCATAGTGCTTTGCACGTAGTAATCAATAAATATTAATGGACTTGAATTTGGACTGGGCATTGAATGAGAGGAGAGGAGGTACTAGGTCAGGGTAGATAGTATAATGTGGGATCAATGGACACTGTTTTGTACCTCTGATGCCACCAAAAAAAAGATACAGGAATGTAGGGTGTGATTTGGACACATTTATAGCCTAACAAACAGATTCTGCTTCTAATGACCTTGAGTTCCTACCAGAGTTTATGGCCAACAGTACGCACTTAAACTCTTGCTCAATAATTCAGCAAAGATGAATTAAGGAGCTACTCTGTTCTAAACACTGTGCTAGGTGGTTGAATGATGGCATCTGTGAGAAAGCAAGAATACTTTGCCCTGGCATTTAAGGTAGAACAGTGATTATAACTGGGCAAAAAGAATTGAAAAGAGTCCTCTTTCCAAGAGTCTTTCTGCCTGGTAAATGAAAGCAGATATTTCAGCAACAGGAACAGATGCTGGACATCCACCCTATTAGAAATTGTTGCTGATAATAGAATGGTTTTAATATATAGTAACAGCCACTTGGTAATATAAGAGGGGTGAGGAGGCATCTAGTCTTTGTACTTGATCACACCAGCTAAGTTGTGGTTCTGATTAACCTGCTATTTACTAACTCCAAATTGTTTGTCATTTTTGTTGTTCCTTCATCTTGTGTTATTGATGTCTTTAAGTTTCATTTTCATTTCTTAACATTTGTGTAATCATGGGGAAGTTTTCCTCCCCTTCCTGAATTCACATTGCTTGTTTGTTTTTGATCCTCATATAAAAACATATAAAATTATGAAGTTTAAATAGTTTCTTAGGTCCTTTCCAGCTCTTAATCTATGATCTTATAATGTACTTCATTTCTTTAAACTCAGACCCTTTGGTTTCTTACATGTGAGAGACTCATGTTATGGAAATTCCCTTTATGGAGAGAGAACAGCAACTCATCTACAATTTAAAATCTTAGAGATTTGTCTGGAACGCACATAGCAAAGTGATTTGGCCCTGGCCACATAGTTAACGCATAGAAGAGATCATATTTGAGCCCACATCTTTCTGCGTCTAGGACTAGAAATCATCTACTTTTAGGTATCATCTCACTTAACGGCCTGAATTGAATTATTGTTGGTGTGAGTTGTTTTAATGGTTGTATATGATAATTCTTCAAACCATTATAATCTTGTGCCCATGATTGTATAATCAGTTTGTATACAGTTCAACAGAAAGTGAAACATTTTATGTGACTAAGTTAAAAAAGGTAGAAAGATGGAGACACAGAATGTTAGAAAGGAAATAGGTAGATTGCATCACATTTCTTCATTTTATAAAAAAAGAAAATGAGAAGCAAAAGTCCAAAGTGACTTCCTAAGCTTACATGTCCACTTAGTTCACTGATTATGTAATGAGAAAATCTAGAATTTGGAGGGGAATTTAGGATTGATCTAGACCAATCTCTAATCTGTAACAGAAGCAGAACTTCCCTCTATAAAATTCCCAACAAGGAGACAGTCATTCCTTTCTTCAGTGATCTTAAACAAGAGATGCCATTCTTAGAGTGCTTTAAAGCTTACTTAAAAAGCATGTTTGAGAATTCCCAATGCACAGTTGAAGCACACAGTACAAATATCATTATCCTCATTTTGCAGAAAAGAAAATGAGGATTAGAAAGAATAGTTGACTAGTAGAGAGCAGAGGCAAGATTCTGATATATCCTGGCTCTTTAATAGCTCAGGTAAACTGAGGAAGAAACAGGAGACAACATCTGCCAGTAGATTCAAACTATTGCCACTCTCTACCCTTAGACTTGGGAGGAAATAGGCATCTGGAACTCTAGAACTACTTGGCACAGTAGTTAGGTGGCATAGTAGTTAGAATGCTAGACCTGGAGTCAGGAAGATCCACATTCAAATATGAATTCAGACACTAACTGTGTGACCCTAGACAAGTCATTGAACCTCTTTGCCTCAGTTTTTCTCAGTGAGTATAATAATAGAACTTATATCTCAGAGCTATTGTAAGGGTCAAATGATAAATTTATAAATTTTTGAAATATAATATAACAAAATAAAATAAATTATAAAAATAAATATACATAGTACAGTGTCTGGCATACAGTAAGCATTATATAAATATAGGCTATTCTCATTATTATTATTACTTCTAGCAAAAGAAACATCTTCTAGACTTCTAACACTACAGCTGGTTTGTCCTTTGCAGCCATCCTCAAGGGGAACAACCCTTGTAGAAGGGGCTCCCTACTGGCTCTACCACCATCAAGAGTTGACCAACTATCAGTGATGGACAGTTAAGCCCCCAAAACTAGGAATAGCAAGCAGTGCCCTCCAGACCAATGACCATGCTTTCAGCCCAGCATTAACTGACATTATTCAGAGAAGCAGCCCATATAGTAGATTCACCAACTTCTCTCTGTAAGTTTTATGGCTCCTGCTCTTCACCAGCCACAAATACAGAATATAGGGGAAACAAAGTTCTCATCATCATGGTGTTTGGCATTTGTCAATTAGTTCAATAACAGAAATGAATTTTTTTAGTGAGAAGAAAATGAAAGAAGAAATATCCCAAGTACCTTGCTGTCATACTGGAGGTTCATAAGACCCCACCCTTTGACTTGCATCTGAAAACTCCTGTGTAGATTAGAACATGGCCTTTAGAGGAGGAGAGGAGGGAGTACATTAATTTTATATTTGCATTTCTACTTTTTAAGGTGCAAAGTGTGATACCCAATAAGTACTATTTTAAGTGCATTTTTCACTCATTCAATCATGCTGCCTCTTTGAAGTTCCTTATAGTGAGCTCAAATCCAGTGTCTTAGAACTTATACTCATTAATAGTGCTAATATCCCCTGAGGCCAAGTAAAATAAATCTAATCTCTAATTTGGCAGCTCTGTAAAGATATCACACACACACACACACACACACACACACACACACACACTCATATCTTTGATTTTCCAGGTGAAATATTCTTCCCTTCCTTCAAATAATCCATATACACATGCATAGTTCCAACCAGTGCTATGTCATGCATAGCTTCCAATCCCCTCACCATTCTCATAATGGTCCTTTGGACAATGGACAGCTTGACAATTTCTGGCATTAAAAAAATGGTGCTGTGATTCATTAGTATAGGAAATTCCCTTTGAGGAAAGTCCCTCTCCCAGTACAGATCACTGACTGCTCTATATCTTATGACCTTAGAGAGCTATAACTAGCCCTTCAGTGACTTGCCCAGGGTCAGACATGTGAGAAGTAGGGCTTGAATTTCTGTTCTCACTAAGACCAGGTCATTGATCCTCTTTTCCTAGCAGTTTGTCAGTATCTCCTCCAAAAGATGGCAAATAGAACTGAGACCAGTACTCTAGAGGCAGCATACACTGGCCATAATGTATACCATTTACATAGTGGGGGGGTGGGGTAGGATGGAAAATTATGGCAAGGAATTCATATAATCATACAACATAATGTAGTATGCTTTTCTGGATATTAAAATGTTTAAGTCTCTTTCACATGGACTGATTATTATCCACCCTCGCCTCACATGCAATTAATTTTTTTAAATCTAATTTTATAACTTTACATTTTAACCTGATTAATTTTATGTCAAATTCAGCTAATCAGTGTGGCTTGAAGGACAGGATGTATATATCTAATTATCAGAACATTTAAATGATATCTCAGATTTTAATTAAATGAATAGTGATATTTTACTGATTTTTAGATTCAGACATTTACATTTTCTTTACATGCATTTTAAATATATTTATTAATATACATTTAAATATGTTTACATAGAAATTTAAATTGTAATTTCAAATTCAGTAGAGGAATCTGAATACATCTGCCCCTGATACTTCTGTTTACTCTGGGTTGGCTGTCTTTGAGAGTATTCTGAATGACACTAAAGAAATTTAATTATAGAATAAACCATGCTGGATGGTGAGGTGAAAAGCAAGCCTACCTGGAAAGAGCTCTTACTAGGATCATAGCTATAACTTCCCATTACTCTAAATTCACATATATTTTTGTAGTGAAGGTGAAGAAAAAAAAAAAAAAACTAACCAAGGCATCAATCACCTTGTGATTCCGCCTGCAGGCAAGAAGTTCAGAAAATGGTGCCTGTAACCTCTAGAGAGTTATTCCATCATTAGATTAACTGCTATCTAGGCAAGCCCCATACATCATTAAAACAGACAAGTGTAGTGTAGGCAATACAGGAATAATAAGTAGAATAAGTTGTGGTGTCACTGAATGTGGAGAAAGGTTAGACATTTTACAGAAAGTAGAATCTCTGGTTTGTTTGTTTGGGATGAAATGTAGTCACCACCTCAGGAAAAGAGAGAAACACAGAGAAAAAGAACGTGAGATAAGCCAAGTTTGTAACCAGGGGCTAGATCTCTGCTTCTCTGATTCATTTGTGCATATAATACTGAAAAGATCCTGAGGATCATCTACAGTTCCCACATATTCAGGATGCAACATGCCATATACTGATTTAATTTAAATTGTGCTCAGCCATCGTTATTAATGATAACTCATCATTGCTGTCTTGAAGAGCTTTCCTTCCTAATCTTCTGGACAGTCACTCAATAAAGATTCATTAAGCATCTACCATGTGCCAAGAACTGTGATGAATTAGTTAATTTGGACTGAGAATATGATACATGTAATATATCTATGTATGTTTGTTACAAGTGTTTGTATATGTATATTCATACTGTCATATTGTTTCTCACTTAATTGAATCCTTAGAATGATGTTACAATACAAATAGTAATAACGCTGAATAGTTTTGCCTTTCTAAATAACAGAATTTAGATCTCAAAGGTACTTTGAGTCATATCTTATCCAGCTTCCTCATTTTACAGATAAGAAAACTGAGGCTTGGAGTTGTGAACTGCCCAAAGGCATCAAGGGAGTAGGGAGTAGAGCTGATGAGATATACCAAGTTCTCTGATATTACTATTATACTCATTGCTTCCTACAGAGTTACTATTTTAAAAAATAATCATTAGGTATATAACAAGGGCATTTTACTGAGGACATACAAAGATAATTTATCATTAAGGTTTTATACATTTGATTGAGATTTTGTTGTGAAATAGGAATCCCATTTAGAAGTTACATGGCCAGAGAATCGATGTGCCGGGTGTGGTAAGTAAAGTATTGAAGAGGATTCATTATAAAAGAGCTATTTAGCTTTTAAGAAAAATGAATATAAACCACTTCCTAAGAAAGTAAACTATGTTTTTTCCTGTGCTTTATTCCACTACTAAATCTTCTTAGTAGCAATGGAAATTGGACATAATCAAAAGAAAACAATGAAGATTTGCAACATTTAAATAATGATTCTTCATACCCAATGGTGCAGAAGTCCAAGTTCTGGGCTAAAATTTCAAGTAGATAAAATGTAGAAAAACTTAATATACAACCAAGTATGTATCTTTGTGATATCAACAACTGGAAGACCAAAAGGATGACCACTGATAGAGGAATGGCAGAATTAACAGTGATATATAAACAGTGATATATGTATCACTGTTAATCTATATGTTATATATAAAGTATATAAACACTGTTTATATATATATGAAATAGAAAATGATTGTGTCATAAGATAAAATAAATATGAAGACCTTAGACAAAAATTCAAATTCTTTCTGAAATTCCCTAAGAGTGAAGAATGAAGACCAAGAAAACAATACATATGATTTTTATAATGAAAATAGAAAAGAATGCTTTAAAAATGACCTCAATTCAATTGTAATAATTAGGTTTGGTTCCAGAGAGATGAAGGGACATATCTCCTTTGTTTCTTCCTTTGGGCAAGTTTTGGGGTCTTATGGGTAAGGCATATTGTCTACAGTGCCAGTTGTGGTGGTTGCTATGTTTGTCTTTTATTAAATTTTGTTGTTGTTTTTTGCAAAGGAAGACTAACTATATAATTGGGGTGGTAAAATGGTGGTAGAGAGAGTTAGGTAGAGGAAAAATAACAATTGCTGTGACATAATAACAAAAGGCTTCCATAACTTTTTAAAATGAAAATTAAGTGGATATTTAGAATATATTTTACCTGATCAATTTTGGCTATTATAAGTAATAATTATAATTAATAACAACAATAATATTCAGCATAAACAACTCACATTTAGATTACATGGAGAGTTAAAATAATTTATTTACCTATAAACACAAAAGGAAGTAATGTTGGGCCTAAGATTTTAATCTGATAGCGATGAATTTACATTTCATGTACTTTCCATTTTGCCCATAATCATAGATAAAGACATAGAGTTGGTTGTAGAGGTCACCAAGTCTAACTCATTAATTTTACTGATGTGGAAACTGAGATTCAGAGTGTTTAATTGACCTGCCCAAGGTTACGGAGGTGATGAGACTAGAATTCAAAATTAGATTCTCTGATTCTAAATCTAATAATCATTTTATGGTGGTAAAATGCCCGAACAAATCATGACACAGAAATGCAATAAAATATGATGCTATCATACAAAGTAATAAATATGAAGAGGCATATTCCTCCTAGGCAGCTTGGTGGCCCAGTGCATAACGCATTAGACTTGGACTCAGAATGACTTGAGTTCAAGTCCTGCCTCAAACACCTATGATTTTTTTTAAAACCCTTACCTTCTGTCTTAGAGTCAATACTGTGCATTGGTTCCAAGGCAGAAGAGTGGTAAGGGCTAGGCAATGGAGGTCAAGTGACTTGTCCAGGGTCACACAGCTGGGAACTATATGAGGCCAGATTTCAACCTAGGACCTTCCCACCTGCGAATTTTGTAAATCTAGGCAAGTCACTTAATTTCTTTCAGCCTTGGTTTCTTCATATGCAAAACAGGAATAATTATAATATAGCACATGTCTCAGAGTTATGAAGATCAAAGGAGATAAAATGTGGACTATTTTGCATACCTTAAGGCATTGTATAAATACTATTATTATTATTATTATTATTATTATTATTATTATTATTATTATTATATCCTATAATCTAGCTATATGATGTTTGACTGGTGACTTTTGTTGCTTAGAAAATGAAAGCACAAGGAAGAGCTAGGTGTCTCAGTGCATAGAGAATCAGACTTAGAGATGGGAAGTCCTGGGTTCATATCTGGCTTTGGGTAATTCCTAGCTTGTGACTTTGGGCAAAGTGACTTGAACCCAGTTGCCTAGACTTTACCATCCTTCTGCCTTGGAACCAACACTAATCAATTATAAGTCAGAAGGTAAGGGCTTAAAAAGAAAAAGAAAATTAAAGGGGAAAATTAGGTAGGAAAGGTAAAAATGTCATTAAAACATGCCTTAATTTCACTTGTTGTCAAACTGCCTGGCTCTTATTGATTGACAGCTAGGAGTACTATAAATAAGGCTTAATGAGTGATGTTAGTTAAATTTCAGAATAGTTAACATTCCCATTCTTCTAAAACTACAGTGTTTTTTTCCACCTCCTTATTTTTTTAAACTGGATGATTTACTAAATATAAAGGACTTTTGTTAATTACAAATGATAACTATAGTCAGATTCATGGTGAATTTTAAAAAAACACATTTTCAAGTAAAGCATTAAAGAACACAAGAAAGTTACCTTAAATACTATTTAAATGAAGCCAATTATTTTGTTATAATTCCTATCTGTACTCTAATAGTCCATATTTTAATGAACATTTCTGACAATTTGTCTCCAGTAACTATAATCTACTCTCATCAAGTAACATTTATAACTCCTTTTTTTAATATTATTGAAAAGTTTCCTGAGTGGTAATTGCACCAAATTAATGCACTCATTAAAATTATTTTTATAAACACATTTTGTACTGTCAAAGTCACATTTTCAAAAGGAAAGAGTCTCAGTCAAAACACATTTCAAAATTTGAATTCAAATCTGTAACATACTAATTTAAAGAGAGACAAAGCAACAAATTTAAAAGAACAGAACAACACAATGACTTTTTATGATTTTTTTACTACATTTCCATTATTTTCATGCAATGAAATTAATGCTTCCACTTAAGTCCTACCAAAACCTGTCATCTTTGCATGGAGGATCCCTTTGGCTCTTGTAGACTATGGGAGCAACCCATAAGATTCTACCACTTTAGAATTGGCTTTAAGGATAGACTAGCATGGAAAATGGTATGTTGTCTGAGAGACATTCTGTTTAAGTCTAGAGAGATCTCAAATTGTCTCTTGGGAGATGAAGTGAAATTTCATTGAGTGTAACTTTCCAAGATTGTTTAGCAAGAGGTAAAAAGCTGTGATCTATGTCAAAGAAAGAAGTGTTGATAACAATAAAATCATATGGAATTCTATTCTCTTCCTCTTTTCATTTAGCAAAATATTTTCTTACTAGGAGTTCTTAACCCTGTATGGTGTTGATGGCCCTCTCTGCCAGTTTGGTTACCAGCAGAGAGATAAGTAGAGAGATAAAGAAATAGAGAGGTAAGAAAGTAGGTAGGAGGTAGATAATTAGATATATAAGTAGATATAGATGGATAGATTGATTGATAGAAAAAAGAAAGAAAGAACAATTCATCAAGAACTTACTTTGTACCAGGCACTGTACTGACTACTAGTAATAAAGTGCCTTCCCACATCTAAAAAAATGAAATAAAAAATCTCTTTATCTAAAAGACAATTACATTCCATGGAAAAAGGCAATACTTAAAACGAGGGACATAGAAAACTCATCAACTGAAGGAAGCCTTTCCGAGCAATAAGGATGTCTAGGGCAGGAATGCTGGTAGTGCAGAAGTGGAAAAGTCCAGAGAATCAAAAAATGGAATTTTAGTGTAGATGACCTGAATGAGATTTGAAACTCATCAGGTCCTCAGAAGAGTGCTTTACAATTCACATAATAAAATATGGGTAACAGCAAAGGAGGCCAGGAATACTTAGGTGGCATAGTAGATAGAGGGCTGGGTCCAAATTCAGGATGATTCATATTCCAGAGTTCAGGTCTAGCCTCAGATACTTACTAGTTGAGTGACCCTAGACAAGTCATTTAATTCTCTTTGCCTTAGCTCCACTTATCCTTGATGGAGAAGGAAATGGCAAACTACTCCAGTGTCTTTGCCAAGACAATTCCAAAATGGGTCTTGAAGAAATGATTGAACATTAATACACAAAGAAAACCAGTTATATTTAAATACAAGTATTGATACATTAAAATTGAAATTTATTAAATGCACATTAAGAACTCATGCCCCCATCTTGGAAGTTTTATCTCTTTTCTCCTCTGACATTGCTGCCATCCTGGTGCTTGTTCTAATGTCTCTGTTTGGTCTCCTTATTCCGACATGGAGCAGTAGAACATGGACTCAAATTTCTACTTGTCCAATTTCTACCCGAATGACTTTAGTCAAGTTACTTTACCTCATAAGTTTTCCTTTCCTTATCCCTGAAGACTAAAGGACCTTTAAGACTACTTTCTCTTCAGTCCTATTATCCTATAATATAATCCTGAATCAGGGAAAGTAATTTAAAGAGAAATAAATATGGTGTCCTGCGGAGAGAGCCAATTTTAGACAATTCTAGGATGTTGAAATCATTGTGGAAAGGTTCAAATGTAGTATAGTTTATAAGAAAGCATGGATGCCAGGGGGACCAGTGGAAAATCAAGCAGAGTATATTGAGAATGGAGAATGTGAAGGAGATTTCCCCTAAAGACAGCAAGGTGCTTTTCGATGTCATATTACTAATTCAGTAAATTTATTCTTTTTTTTAGCCTATTATTTACCACAGCATTCATTTCTTTGAAGAGAAATTTAGCCTCAGTTCAAGGAGGAAAAAAAAAGTCTGGTGCTAATTTTGTGACACTAGTATTCCAAGGCATCAATTACTATTCCATTGCCTTTACAGATTCTCAGTGGTATGAATCACAGTACTTTATTTTATTTAATCACTTGGAATCAATGATTCAGACCAATTATATGACTATTAGCCCACTCAGGCATTTTGTCACTTCATTCTATCAATAAAATGATACCCAGTTACTATACAATGACATGTATGAGAAGGTAAATCTTTAAAGGAACTAGAAACCTATATTCAGTTTCATTTATAGGCCAGAGCACAGTAAAAGGCCAGGTTGTGAATTAAACACTCTATTGTTGATGAAATGAAGGAACAATTTTTTTTAATTCAAATCCTTGAAGTGTCCAGTTTCAGAGATTAGCAAAAAAATAGTACTTCTTGGAAACAATGTCTAAACAAGTGATGTTGAACTTATCCTTCACATGTTGTCAAATTTCAGAACTGATCTTTATGTGACTGATAGAAAGACAATATGGCAAAATAAAGAGATCTGAGAATCAGGAAGGCCTGGGACTATACTCTGCCATGGAAAAATAACAAGATCAGAAGTAAATCACTTAAGCTTTAGTGCTTCTGCCAACTTTATAATGCCATCAGTTCCAGACCAGTTTCTAAACCATATCAAGTAGAGGGAGGTTTCACTAGCCAGAAGTTTCCCATATTAATGAAATCATAGGTCATCTCAAACCAACCACAATTCATCTGGTGCCCTCAAATTTAAAAAAAAATTGATTTATGATATAAGTAATTACATTTTGGTTCTTATTCATAGATATGTTAATCCTATTATATGTTCAACCAGAAAATGCAACAGAGAGTAGAATAATAAGCTTTATGGGTCAAAGAAAAGGCTACTTGGATTTGAGATCACTGATGTGGCTAATAATACTCATAAAAGACAGTAGGTCAAGAAATCTGTGAATTTATGAATATGAAGAAAATATTTTAATCTACTGCTTTAGGGTAGTTCTAATTATTACTAATAACAGCTAACATTTGTACTAGTTGTTGTTCATTTTAGTCATGTCCTACTCTTTGTAACCTCATTTGAGATTTTCTTAGCAAAGATGCTGGAGTGGTTGACCATTTCTTTCTCCAGATCATTTTATAGATGAGGAAACTAAGACAGACAAGGGTACAGTCACATAAGTAAGTTCTGGAAGCTATCCCACATAGGTGCCTTTAGCATTTATATAGTGTTTACTGTGTTCCAGAAATTGTGCTAGGTGCTTTACAATTATTATATTATTGTAGCCTCACAATAACACAGGGAGCTAGGTACTGTTATTAGCCCCATTTTATAGAAAAGAAAATTGAGGTAAATAATGTTTAATTAATTTGACCAAGATCTAACAGGTAGGAAATGTCTGAGGTCAGATTTTCCTGATTCTAGGCTCAGTACTCCATACACTGGCCAACTTAATACTATTACTACAATAAAAAGTGAGAGGAATAAGAGAGGGAGCAAAGGAACCCTTGTTTAATTTTATGAGCTTTCAAAATTCAAGATTTTATCTTGGATCAGAAAAGCATCTATCATTATAGAGAATGGACACATACATTGGTAGTTTTACACAATTAATATTTAAATGTTAATTCAATTTTTTTATTTTTTAACATTTATTAATATTCATTTTTAACATGGTTACATGATTCATGCTCCTCCTTTCCCCTTCAAACCCCCCCCCCCGCAACCCCCCACCCATGGCCGATGCGCATTTCCACTAGTTTTGTCATGTGTCCTTGATCAAGACCAATTTCCAAATTGTTGGTAGTTGCATTGGTGTGGTAGTTTCAAGTCCACACCCTCAATCATGTCCACCCAGACCCATGCGTTCAAGCAGTTGTTTTTCTTATATGTTTCCTCTCCTGCAGTCCTTCCTTTGAATGTGGGTAGCGTTCTTTAACATAAATCCCTCAGAATTGTCCTGGGTCATTGTATTGCTGCTGGTACAGAGGTCCATTACATTCAATTTTACCATAGTATATCAGTCTCTGTGTACAATGTTCTTCTGGCTCTGCTCCTTTCGCTCTGCATCTGTTCCTGGAGGTCTCTCCAGTTCGCCTGGAACTCCTCCAGTTTATTATTCCTTTTAGCACAATAGTATTCCATCACCCGCATATACCACAGTTTGTTCAGCCATTCCCCAATTGAAGGACATACCCTCCTTTTCCAATTTGTTGCCACCACAAAAAGCACAGCTGTAAATATTTTCGTAGAAGTCTGTTTATCTATGATCTCTTTGGAGTACAAACCCAGCAATGGTATGGCTGGATCAAAGGGCAGGCATTCTTTTATAGCCCTTTGAGCATGATTCCAAATTGCCAGCCAGAATGGCTGGATCAGTTCACAGCTC
>NC_058132.1:633069590-633078888 GCF_016433145.1 Gracilinanus agilis
GGAAATATATAGTCAATTTTGATGGGTAGTTGATCCGTGGTTGCAGGCCCAGCTCTCTTGCCTTTCTGAATATTGTATTCCACGCCTTGCGGTCTTTTAGCATTGAGGCTGCCAGATCCTTTGTGATCCTGATTGGTGCTCCTTGATATTTGAATTGTTTCTTTCTGGCTTCTTGTAAGATTTTTTCTTTTGCTTGGAAACTCTTGAATTTTGCAATGATATTTCTTGGTGTTTTCCTTTCTTGATCAAATGCCGTAAGTGTTCTATGAATCCTTTCAATGTCTATATTGCCCTCTTGTTGTAGGACTTCAGGGCAATTTTGCTGAATTATTTCTGTTAGTATGGAGTCCAGGTTTCTATTAATTTCTGGTTTTTCTGGAAGACCAATTATTCTCAAATTGTCTCTTCTAGACCGGTTTTCTTGGTCTGTCACCAAGAGATATTTCATGTTTCCTTCTATTTTTTCAGTCTTTTGGCTTTGTTTTATTTGTTCTTGTTGTCTTGAGAGATCATTAGTTTCTACTTGCTCAATTCTAACCTTTAGGGATTGATTTTCGGCTATAATCTTTCAGTTTTCGGCCATAATCTTCTGGTTTTCGGCCATAATCTTCTGGTATTCCTTTTCAATCTGGTCATTTCTGGTGTTCAATTTCTGAGCCTCACTTTCCAGTTGCAAGATTCTACCTTTTAAACTGTTATTTTCTTGCCAGATCTCTTCCATTTTCCTCAAAATCTCAGTTTTGAACTCTTCCATAGCTTGTGAGGAGTTTTCCTTATTTGAGGAGGGTCTGGATGCTTGTTTGTTCTCCTCCTCTCTTTGCTCGGTTGTCTGGATTTTCTCTGTGTAAAAGTTGTCGAGTGTTAAAGACTTCTTTTTCTTGTTGTTATTCTTTCTCTTCTGAGCTTCCTGAGACTGGGTAGTCATCATTAGCCCAGGAGCTTCTCAGATTTATCCTCGCGCTCAGTGTCTGTCTGCGGTCTATTGGCTCCTGAGGTCTGAGTTCTGGTTTTTTCCAAGGTCAAGCCCCCTGGTGGACCCCCTTGCTTGATCCTCTGCCAGAGGTTCCTTTACAAGTCTCAGGGCGCTGCTTCCACAGTCGTATACCCGTCCACACTGGTTCCTTACTTAGGCTTTAGTTCCTGGCTGTGTCTGCCTCCACCCACGCCTCCGCCCGTGCCTGCGCTCTCAGCCCGCGCTCTGCACCCTGCATCCACTCTCTGCTCCCGCTCAGATTTTGAGTGCATTTTTTGGGCTTACTGGGGTCCTAAATCTTGCTGCTCTCAGGAACAGGCCCCGGAGCTGCCAATGACTCGATGGGTGCCCCAAACTTGCTCTATTGCTTTTTAGCTGGCTTCAGCACTTTAGATGTTGTGTGTGTGGGGGTGGGGGTGGGGTGGTTGCTCAGCCTGCGATTTGGTGAG
Organism: Gracilinanus agilis; assembly: GCF_016433145.1. Classification (NCBI taxonomy): domain Eukaryota; kingdom Metazoa; phylum Chordata; class Mammalia; order Didelphimorphia; family Didelphidae; genus Gracilinanus; species Gracilinanus agilis. Next base: position 633,071,013 of record NC_058132.1, read on the forward strand.
AACTGTTTCACCCCTTTATAGCATGGAAATGCCTCGATTCCACGTACCTTCCACGCTGTGCCCTGTTGTGGGGTTCCTACGTTCGTCTGGACTTGTTTTTATGTCCCCTTTAGGAGTCTTGTGTGTTTTGGTCAGGAGAGGTTAAGAGCTGCTTCTTACTCTGCCGCCATCGTAACCCGGAAAAACCTTAATTCAATTTTAATAGTCATTTTCTGATATTTTGTGATCTATGTTCTTTCCCTCCTCTAGCCCTTCTCTCTTCCCAAGATGGCAAGTAATATGCTACAGGTCATACATCTGTTATAAAAGAATACATATTTCCATGTTCATCATATTGTAAAGGAAGACACATAGCAAAGAAGAAATAAATCGTGGAAGAAATAAAGAACTGTACGCTTCAAACTGCAATCATACTTCATCATTTCCTTCTACAGCAGTGGATGGCCTTTTTCATTAGGACTACCTTGGAGTTGTCCTGGATCCCTGAATTGTTGATAATAGTACATTCTTTCACAATTTATCATAGTACTGTGTAAAATGTTCTCCTGGTTCTGTTCACTTTACTTTAAATAATTTGATAAATTTTTCTAGTTTGTATGTGTATAACAATCTTCTTTGTCATTTCTTTGTCTTTTTTAAGCTCTTATCTTCCATCTTAGAATCGATACTAAGTGTTGGTTCCAAGGCAGAAGAGCTGTAAGAGCTAGGCAATGAGGGTAAAGGGACTTGCACAGGGTCACACAGCTAGAAAGTGGCTGGGGCCTGATTTGAACTCAGGACCTCCCATCTCTAAGCCTGGTTCCCAATCCACTGAATTATTCAGCTGCCCCCTTCTTTGTCATTTCTTAAGGCATGATAGTATTCCATTTTAACCATATACCACACTTATTCATTTATTCCCCCATTGGTGGCATCCCTTCACTTTCCATGTCTTTGCTCCCACAAAAAGAACTGCTATGAATATTTTTGTACAATTAGGTCCTTTCCCCCTACCTTTAATCTCTTTGGGGTCTCAGTGGATTGAGAACCAGGCCTATATAATATAGTGCATCTGACACAAATAGGGAAAGAAGTTTATATGTGTATGGTCTCTTTCCTTTTTGAACTTTTAAAGGAACAAGAGTACAGAGGTGCTCAAGAAAGCTTCCTGAGATGAAGTTAGAGATTTGGAGTCTTAAGAATATATTTTTCTAGCCCAAGAAATAGAATTGGTATAATTCCCAAAGAAGGACAAGGAAAAAATAGATATATCCTTTCTCCCATGGCTAGAGTAGTTCAATCAATCAAATAAATAAGTCAGCATTTATTAAACAGAAATGGATTAAAGTACAGAGCCTGGGCCTGGGGAGAAATAGATAAAAAGGAATCCCCATAACCAAAGAGATAACATGATTGTGAGGATAAGGGGTGTAAAATTCATACACAGTAATTATTCAGTCGGGAAGGAGGGATTAGTTGGCAAGAGGGAATCAGAAAAGGCTCATTGTAGAAGGTAGTATTTAAATTAAGTTTTTTGAAGGACACCAGAGTTCTCAGAAGCAGAGGAGATGAAGAAATATATTTGCTTCAGAGAGAAAAGCCAATACAAAGGCATAATGATGGAAATATGTTAAAGAACAGCACAATGCTTGAGCTTATTAGAACTGGAATTGTAGATTGAGGCTCAAGTATGGAGAACTTTAAAAAAATAAAAGAAAAGTATACATTTTATCTTTTAAATAATAAGGTGCAAGCATTATGGAATAAATCAAATAAATATTGTCATATCTATGCTTTAAGAAAATTCTTTTAGCATCTCTGTGGAGGATGGATTGCTGTAGAGTTGGACCTGAGGCAAGGAGACCAGTTAGAAGGCCACATGGAATATCTGGAATTGATAAAAATAAAAGAGTGACATGGTCAGACATGTCCTGTGGGGAGATCAATTGGATGGCTATGGCTAAATGAAGAATGGATGGAAGGATGGAGAGGCTTGTGACAGAAAGAGACCACCCAGCAGCAGGCCATTGAAATGGACCAAGAATGAGGTCATTTTACTCCTGGGTAATGGCAGTGTCAGAGGAGAGATATTGTGTGTATTTACAAAAGGAGACTAAAACTCTGTCATTATGTTAGGAGGAGAACAACAAAATAACACTTGCAAAAACCTATCTCAAAATGGGAGACCATCTCGGACAAATAGGAGACCAAAAGTATTGAACTCTACAGAGAGATCAAGAGGGATGAATATTGAAAAAGGCTATTGAATTTGGCAACTCAGAATTTGTTGATGAGGAGTGGTTGTGCATATCTGTGATGCTTGCTCCTGGGAGACTGAGGCTAGTATATCACTTGAATTCTGATTTCTGAACTGCAGTAGAGCTAAAGCATTAAATTAAGTGTCTGGAGTAACTCTGAAATCAATAGGATGAGCCCTGGGGAGCAAGGGGCCTCCAGGTTAACTAAGGAGAGACTATATAGTCCAGATTGGAAACAGAATAGGTCAAAGCTTCTGTTATGCTCTCCAGTGGGATGAAGGTCATAAATAGTCACTGCATCCAGGTAGTATATCTGGGCAAGATGAGGACACAGGGAAAGAGAGACAGATGGAGAGACAGAGACAGAAAGAGAAATAGGTAATCAGAGACAGATAGTGGCAAAAGGCAGGAGATATGATTGCAATGGAATGGGATGAAAAATTCCTGTGAATTATTCTTGTTAAGTAGGGTTACTTCTTCAAGTGTGATATCACCTTTTACTATTTATCTGGTCACATGGCTTCTAAATTAAGCAATGACACTACAATGATGTCAAGACTAAGCTGAATCACAGCTAAACAAGTCAGCAGCCTCTTCCATCTAAAGAAATTCCCCATAATACATATTTTTGAAAACTTGCTATTAATCACAGAAATAGTCATGCTTTCACCAAGAAGCATTCTCTGTCTTCAACTCTATTCTTGATTACTATTCATTCATTAAGTATTGAATAGCAAAGCTAAGAAGATGACCTTTTCAGATATCTTTAGCTTTTACTTTAACTGATTAAGCCACTGGATTTTTCAGTAAGATGCATCCATAAAGTATATTTGAATAGAATAATGATTTTGAGAGAATTTTACAAAAAAAGGAAAAGTAGTCACAATAAAATTGACATTTCTACAATGGTTTCCTTCTATTTAGAATAAAATTCACCAAAATCTTACATATTTTTCAAGATTCAAATGGGAATTCATCTATTTTTGGGACAGGAATGATCCCAGTGATCCTTTCTCAAGCCAAGGACCCAAAGATTCACTCCACTCACCCTCATAAATAGGTGTGATATAGTACCTAGACTAAATCTTGATAAGGAAATATAAGGAAGATCATACTGAATCATTTTTCCAGGCAAGGTTGGCACAAAGGAAATAGAGAAGTCTTTAGATACTGGAGACAAGGTCTAGCCAGGAACACTTTCATGGAACAATCCAGTATAGATAGTCAATAAACACATATTAAACACCTATCATATAGCATACACTGTGCTAAGTGCTGAGGTATACAAGGAAAGGCAGAAAACAGTCCCTCCTCTTGAGGAGCTCGCAGTCCAATGAAGGACTCTACTTGTAAACAATCATGTAAAAATAAATGGGAAATAATCAACAGACAGAAGGTAGTAGAATTTAGGGATATTTGGAAATATTTCCTCTAAAATCAGGGATGTGAGCTGGGATTTGTAGACCATGGAGACCAGAAGGCAGGGATGAGGAAGGAAGGCATTCTAGGCATGAGGGACAGTCAGAGAAAATGCTAGTGCAGAGAAATGGAGAGTCTTTTGCATAGAACAGCAGAGAAGTGAGTGTCACTGGATTAAAGAGTATGTGAGGCTATGTAAAGTATAAGAATACTTGAAATATGAGGATGGGGAGAGGCTGGGTTATGAAGGGCTGTGAATGTCAGAAAGTTTTGATATTTGAGGTGATAGGGAGCCACTAGAGTTTAATGATTACGGTGGTGATATGGCCAGACTTTTGACAGCCAGAACAATAGCAGGCAATTGCAACATTACAGATATGAGGTGATGATACCCTCTGCTACACCATGAGGCTAGAAGGGAACATATTCAAGAAATTTTCCATTTATCGATTTGGGAATGGCTTGATTTTTTTATACAATTGATTGAGCTCTTTGTATATTTGAGTAATTAGACCTTTGTCAGAGTTTTTGTTATAAAGATTTTTCCCCAGTTTTTTTTATTAGACCTTTATTAATATTCGTTTTTAATCTGTTTACATACTTTATGCCCCTACTTTCCCCCCCCCCCCGCTCTTCCCCCACCCACGGCCAACGCACATTTCCACTGGTCGTAACAAGTATCCTTGTTCAGGGTCTATTTCCCATTCATGTCCACCTCAGTCCATGCATTCAAGCAATTGTTTATCTTATATGTTTCCTCTCCTGTAGTCCTTCCTCTGAATGTGGGTAGCATCTTTACCACAAATCCCTCAGACCTGTCTTGTGTCATTGCAGTGCTGCTGGTACAGGAGCCCATTACATTCGATTTTACCATAGTATATCAGTCTCTGTGTACAATGTTCTTCTGGCTCTGCTCCTTTCGCTCTGCATCACTTCCTGGAGGTCTCTCCAATTTGCATGGAATTCCTCCAGTTTATTATTCCTTTTAGCACAATAGTATTCCATCACCCGCATATACCACAATTTGTTCAGCCATTCCCCAATTGAAGGACATACCCTCCTTTTCCAGTTTTTTGCCACTACAAACAGTGCAGCTATAAATATTTTGATACAAGTCTGTTTATCTATGATCTGTTTGGGGTACAAACCCAGCAATTGTATGGCTGGATCGAAGGGCAGGCATTCTTTTATAGCCCTTTGAGCATGATTCCAAATTGCCAGCCAGAATAGCCGGATCATTTCACAACTCCACCAGCAATGCATCAATGTCCCAATTTTGCCACATCCCCTCCAACATTCATTACTCTCCCCTTCTTTCATTTTAGCCAATCTGCTAGGTGTGAGGTGATACCTCAGAGTTGTTTTGATTTGCATTTCTCTAATTATTAGAGATTTGGAACACTTTCTCATGTGCTTATTGATACCTTTGATTTCTTTACCTGAAAATTGCCTATTCATGTCTCTTGCCCATTTATCAATTGGGGAATGGCAGTTTTTGTCAAATAGTGGATTCATGTCCCAAAAGTTGGGCTCTTTGGGTTTATCATACACTGTCTTGCTGACATCATTAACCCGAAGTCTATTCCACTGATCCTCACTTCTATCTCTTAGCCAGTAACATATTGATTTAATGACTGCTGCTTTATAGTATAGTTTGATATCTGGTACTGCTAGGCCCCCTTCCTTCACATTTTTTTTCATTATTTCCCTTGATATTCTTGATCTTTTGTTATTCCAAATGAAATTTGTTATAGTTTTTTCTAATTCAGTAAAGAAGTTTTTTGGCACTAAATAGGTAAATTAATTTGGGTAGGATGTTCATTTTATTATGTTAGCTCGTCCTACCAATGAACAGTTAATGGCTTTCCAATTGTTGAGGTCCAGTTTTATTTGTTTGGAAAGTGTTTTGTAGTTGTTTTCGTATAATAGCTGTGTTTGTTTTGTTAGATTGATTCCCAAGTATTTTATATTGTCTAGGGTGATTTTAAATGGTGTTTCTCTTTCTACCTCTTGCTGTATTAATGTGTTGGAAATGTATAGAAATGCTGATGATTTATGTGCATTTATTTTGTATCCTGCCACTTTGCTGAAGTTGTTGATTATTTCTACCAGCCTCTTAGTTGATTCTCTAGGATTTTTTAAGTAGACCATCATATCATCTGCAAAGAGTGATAGCTTAGTCTCCTCATTGCCTATTTTGATACCTTCAATGTCTTTTCCTTCTCTAATTGCTATTGCTAGTGTTTCTAGTACTATGTTCAATAATAGAGGTGATAATGGGCATCCTTGTTTCACTCCTGATCTTATTGGGAAGGCTTCTAATTTATCCCCATTGCATATAATGCTTGTTGATGGTTTTAGGTATATATTTTTTATTATTTTTAGGAAGGGTCCTTCTATTCCTATACTTTTCAATGTTTTCAATAGGAATGGATGCTGTATTTTGTCAAAGGCTTTTTCAGCATCTATTGAGATAATCATGTGATTTTTGTTTGTTAGACTGTTGATATGGTCAATTATGTGGATGGTTTTCCTAATGTTGAACCATCCTTGCATTCCTGGTACAAATCCCACCTGATCATGGTGGATGATCTTCTTAATTACTTCCTGGAGTCTCTTTGCTAATATTCTATTTAAGATTTTTGCATCTATGTTCATTCGGGAGATTGGTCTATAGTTTTCTTTCTCTGTTTTTGGTCTACCTGGCTTTGGAATCAGTACCATATTTGTGTCATAAAAGGAATTTGGTAGGACTCCTCCTTTGCTTATCATATCAAATAATTTGTATAGTATTGGGACTAGTTGCTCTTTGAATGTCTGATAGAATTCACTTGTGAATCCATCAGGTCCTGGTGATTTTTTCTTAGGGAGTTCTTTAATGGCTTGTTCAATTTCTATTTCTGATATGGGATTATTTAGGCATTCTATTTCTTCTGCTGTTAATCTAGGCAATTTATATTTTTGTAAATATTCATCCATATCTCCTAAATTGCTATATTTGTTGCCATATAATTGGGCGAAATAGTTCTTAATGATTGCCTTAATTTCCCCTTCATTATAGGTGAGGTCTCCCTTTTCATCTCTAATACTGTCAATTTGGTTTTCTTCTTTCCTTTTTCTCATTAGATTGACTAGTACATTGTCTATTTTATCTGTTTTTTCAAAATACCAGCTTCTAGTCTTATTTATTAATTCAATAGTTCTTTTACTCTCGATTTTATTAATTTCTCCCTTAATTTTTAGTATTTCTAATTTAGTTTTCATCTGGGGGGTTTTTATTTGCTCGCTTTCTAATTTTTTGAGTTGCATGCCCAATTCATTAATCTCTGCCCTCCTTAATTTGTTAATATATGCACTCAGGGATATAAATTTCCCCCTGAGTACTGCCTTGGTTGCATCCCACAGAGTCTGGTAGGATGTCTCATCATTGTCATTTTCTTCAATGAAATTGTTGATTGTTTCTATGATTTCTTCTTTGACAATTTGGTTTTGGAGAATCATATTGTTTAATTTCTAATTGGTTTTTCATTTGCCTGTCCAGGTGGCCTTACTGATTATTAGTTTTATCGCATTATGATCTGAGAAAATTACATTTATTATATCTGCTCTTTTGCATTTGTTTGCCATGATTCTATGCCCTATTACATGGTCAGTCTTTGTAAATATACCATGTGCAGCTGAGAAGAAGGTGTATTCCTTTTTGTACCTATTTATTTTTCTCCACATATCAATTAAATCTAATTTTTCTAGGACTTCATTCACCTCTCTTACCTCTTTCTTATTTATTTTTCGGTTTGATTTATCTAGATCTGACAGAGGAATATTTAGATCTCCCACTAGTATGGTTTTACTATCTATTTCCTTCTTGAGCTCTGCCAGTTTCTCCTTTATGAATTTGGATGCTATACCACTTGGTGCATATATATTGAGCAGTGTTATTTCCTCATTGTTTATACTGCCTTTAATCAGGATGTAATGACCTTCCCTGTCTTTTTTAATCATATCTATTTTTACTTTGGCTTTGTCAGAAATCATAATAGCCACTCCTGCCTTCTTTTTCTCATTTGATGCCCAAAAGATTTTGCTCAAACCCTGAACCTTAAACTTGTGTATGTCCACCCTCCTCATATGTGTTTCTTGTAGACAACATATGGTGGGATTTTGGTTTCTAATCCACTCTGCTATTTGCTTCCTTTTTATGAGCGAGTTCATCCCATTCA
>NC_058132.1:633078988-633155861 GCF_016433145.1 Gracilinanus agilis
GAGTTCATCCCGTTCACATTCAGAGTTACAATTGTTAGTTGTGTATTCACTGACATTTTTGTATCCTCCCCTAAACCCACTCCTTCTTATTGCACTATTTTCTTTTACACCAGTGGTTTGCTTTGAGCCGGTATCCCTTATCCCCTCCCTTGATTGACTTCCCTTTCCTCCCCCTCCCTTGTTGTTCCCCTATTTTTGTTTTTTTTAAAGACCAAATGAATTCCCTCCCCCTTCTTCTCCCATCCCATTTTTGGCCTCCCCACTCCCCTGCTCCCTTTGGTTTATCCCTTCTGACTTTCTCAGTAGGGTTAGATAGAGTTTTTAATCCGGATGGATAATAAAGCTACTCTTCCTTCTCCGGGTTGATTACACTGAGAGTAAGGTTTGATTATGCTCTCTTCCTCTCCTTCTTATGATATTCTTCTTCCCCTCCCCTTCCCATGCCCTCTTTGTGTGTAATAGAATATCTTATTTTTCTTATTTACTCGGATTTTTCTTGGTGTCCCCTACTATTCCCCCCCTCTTTCCCACGACCCATGTCTTCTTAGACCATTTAGTATCCTGTCCTCTCCCTATGAATTATTCTTCTGGTTGCTATAATAGTGAATATTATAATAGTGTATAGAGTTCACTACAGAGAATTATACATAACATTTCTCCACATAGTAATACAGATAATTAGATCTTATTTATGCCCTTAAAGAGTCAAGCTTAAAAGACTATGAGTTTTCTTTCTTTTTCCTCTGTTTCTTATTTACCTTTTCATCTTTCTCTTGATATTTGTGGTTGAGTGTCAAACTTTCCATTTAGTCCCGGTCTCTTTTGTGCAAAAACTTGGAATTCTTCAATTTTGTTGAATGCCCATACTTTCCCCTGAAAGTATTTAGTCAGTTTCCCTGGGTAGTTGATTCGTGGCTGAAGGCCCAGCTCTCTTGCCTTTCTGAATATTGTATTCCAAGCCTTGCGGTCTTTTAGCGTTGAGGCTGCCAGATCCTGTGTGATCCCTATTGGTGCTCCTTGATATTTGAATTGTCTCTTTCTGGCTTCTTGTAAGATTTTTTCTTTTACTTGAAAACTCTTCAATTTCGCTATTATATTTCTGGGTGTTGACTTTTCTGGGTCCAGTGTAGAGGGTGTTCTATGGATCCTTTCAATGTCTATATTGCCCTCTTGTTGTAGAACTTCAGGGCAATTTTGCTGAATAATTTCTTTCAGTATGGAGTCCAAGTTTCTATTAATTTCTGCCTTTTCTGGAAGACCAATGATTCTCAAGTTGTCTCTTCTAGTCCAGTTTTCTTGGTCTGTCACTCTCTCATTGAGATATTTCATGTTTCCTTCTATTTTATCAATCTTTTGACTTTGTTTTATTTGTTCTTGTTGTCTTGAGAGATCATTGGTTTCTAAATGTTCGATTCTAGCCTTTAAGGACTGGTTTTCGGCTTTAATGTTTTGGTTTTCGGCTTTAATGTTTTGGTTTTTGGCTATAATTTTTTGGTTTTCGGCTATAATTTTTTGGTTTTCCTTTTCAATTTGGTCAGTTTTGGTCTTCAGTTGACTTGTCTCACTTTCCAAATGCGAAATTCTGCCTTTTAAACTGTTATTTTCTTGCCAGATTTCTTCCATCTTCCTCAGCATTTCATTTTTAAACTCTTCCATAGCTTGTGACCAGCTTTCATTTTTTTGGGGAGGTTTGAATTTTTGTTTTCCCTCCTCTGTTGTCTGGAGTTTCTCTATGAAGAAGTTGTCCAGTGTTCCAGAGTTTCTCTTGATGGTCTTTTTCTTCTGGACTTCCTTATTGCTGGCCATTGTTAGCCCCGCCCCTTTTCTGCTTTGTCTTTGCACTCAGGGTCTGCCTGGGCCTTGCAAGCTCCTGGGGGCTCCAGTCTCCTTGTCCTCGGGGTCAGGCCTCCTGGTAGTTCCCGGTCTGCCCCTCTGCCCGAGGTTCCTTCAGCAGTCTTTGGGGCTGCTTCCACTGCCCAGCTGGGTCTGCACTGGGTCCTCACTGGAGGTCCAAGCCTGGGCTGGAGATAGTTATTCAAGCCTAGGGCACTGCCTTTTCCTGCACAGATGCCCTTAGGGCCTGCCTTCACCCCTGCAGAAGGTAGTGAAAGTCCCTGGGCTGGAGATTTTTATTCGCACCTGAGGCGATGCCTTCAGTGCTTGGGAAAGGCCATGTTTTAGGGGCCTTTGTCCTGGCCCAGGTGGTGCCTTCACCCATGTGGACGCTCGGGGAAAGCCCCTGCGAGCCCCCAGCCACCTGGGGTCCCTCGTCTTGTACACAAGTACAAGCTCTGGGTCTGCCAGTGATTATCTGGTTGCCCCAGTCCTGTTTTTCAGACTTGTGCAAGGTGTGCGGTGTGGGGTGTGGGGGAGGGGCTTCTTCCTCTCTCGGTTTAGTGAGAGCTGTTTCACCCCTTTATAGGGTGGAAATGCCCCGATTCTGCGTACCTTCAATGCTGCGCCCTGTTGTGGGGTTCCTTCGTTCCTCTGGACTCGTTTTTATTTCCCCTTGAGGGGTCTTGTATGCTTCGGTCAGGAGAGATCTAGCAGCTGCTCCTTACACTGCTGCCATCTTAACCGGAAGTCCTTTTCCCCAGTTTTTTGTTTCCCTTCTGATTTTGGTTGCATTGTTTTTATTTGTACAAAACTTTTTTTAATTTAATGTAATCAAAATTATTTATTTTACATTTTGTAATTTTTTCTAATTCTTTACTTGTTTTTTAAAATCTTTCCTTTCCCAGAGATCTTAGAAGTATACTATTTTGTATTCACCAAATTTAGTTATAGTTTCCTTCTTTATATTCAAGTCATTCACCCATTCTGAATTTATCTTGATGTAGGGTGTGAGATGTTGATCTAGACCTAAATCTCCCATATTGTTTTCAAATTTTCCCAGCAGTTTTTGTTAAAGAGTGGAGTTTTGTCCCAAAAGTTGGGCTCTTTGGGTTTATCATAGACAGCCTTGCTGATGTCACTTACCCTAAGTCTATTCCACTGATCCTCCCTTCTGTCTCTTAGCCAGTACCATATTGTTTTGATGACTGCTGCTTTATAGTATAGTTTAATATCTGGTACTGCTAGGCCACCTTCCTTCACATTTTTTCATTATTTCCCTTTATATTCTTGATCTTTTGTTCTTCCAAATGAACTTTGTTACAGTTTTTTTCTCATTCAGTAAAAATATTTCTTGGTAGTTTGATAGGTATGGCACTAAATAAGTAAATTAATTTGGGTAGAATGGTCATTTTTATTATGTTATCTCTTCCTACCCATAAGCAATCAATGTTTTTCCACTTGTTTAGATCTAGTTTTAATTATTTGGAAAGTAATTTATAGTTGTAGTTGTATAATTCCTGTGTTTCTTTTGGTAGATAGATTCCTAAGTATTTTATATTGTCTAGGTCAGGGGTTGGCAACCTTTTTGGTCCTGAGAGCCATAAATGCCACATTTTTTTAAAATGTAATTTCATGAGAGCCATACAGTGCCCACAGTGCACACTCCTGTAACAGCTCCTGAAAAAAATTGACTTCATGGCTCCTGCAGAAAGAGCCATGCCTGGCCCTCAAAAGAGTAGACATGGTTCAAGAGCCATATGTTGCCAACCCCTGGTCTAGGGTGATCTTAAATGTTATTTCTCATTCTAACTTTTGCTGCTATAATGTGTTGGAAATATATAGAAATGATGATTTCTGTGCATTTGTTTTGTATTCTGCAACTTTGCTAAAGTTGTTGATTATTTCCACTAGCTTTTTAGTTGATTCTCTAGGACTTTTTTAAGTAGACCATCATATCATTTGCAAAGCATGATAACTTGGTCTCCTCATTGCCTATTTTATTCCATTCAATTTCTTTTTCGTCTCTAAATGCTACTGCTAGGGTTTCTAGTACAATATTAAATAATAGAGGTGATAATGGGCATCCTTGTTTCACTCTTGATCTTATAGTGAATCCTTCTAATTTATTCACATTGCATATGATGCTTGTTGATGGTTTTAGATATATACTATTTATTATTTTTAGGAAATATCTTTCTATTGCAATATTTTCTAGTGTTTTCAATAGGAATGGGGATTATATTTTGTCAAAGGCTTTTTCAGCATCTATTGAGATAATCATGTGATTTTTGTTTGTTAGCTTGTTGATATGGTCATGTGGATGTTTTCCTAATGTTGAACCATCCTTCCATTCCTGGTATAAATCCCACCTGATCATGATAGATAACCCTCTTGATCACTTGCTGGAGTCTCTTTGCTATATCAATTTAAGATTTTTGCATCTATGTTCATTAGTGAGATTAGTCTGTGGTTTTCATTCTCTGTTTTTGGTCTGCCTGGCTTTGTAATCAGTCCCATATTAGTGTCAATTGATAAATAGGCAAGGGAATAGGCAATTTTCAGATAAAGAAATCAAAACTATAAATAAGAACATCAGAAAGTGTGCCAAATCTCTAATAATTAGAGAAATGCACATCAAAACAACTCTGAGGTATCATGTCATACCTAGCAGATTGGCTAAAATGACAGCAGGGGAGAGTAATGAATGTTGAAGGGGATGTGGGAAAATTGACACATTAATGCATTGCTGGTGGAGTTGTGAACTGATCTAACCATTCTGGATGGAAATTTGGAACTATGCCCAAAGAGTACTAAAAGATTGCCTGCCCTTTTATCCAGCCATACAATTGCTGGGATTGTACCCCAAAGAGATCATAGGGAAAAAGACATGTACAAAAATATTTATAGCCGTACTCTTTGTGGTGGCAAAAAAATGGAAAATGAGAGTACTCCCTTCAATTGGGGAATGACTGAAGAAATTGTGGTATCTGTTGGTGATGGAATACTATTGTGCTCAAAGTCATAATAAACTGGAGGAATTCCATGTGAATTAGAATGACCTCCAGGAATTGATGCAGACTGATAGGATCAGAACCAGGAGATCATTTGACACAGAGACTGATACACTGTGGCAAAATCAAATTTAATGGAAAAGAAGAGAAACTAGAGAGAATAGCATTCTAAAACCCAGAAAAAAGAAAGTATCAAGAAGGAATGGGTGATATGGACTTCTGTACTAGCAGCAATGCAATGACCCAGGACAATTCTGAGGGATTTATGGAAAAGAAAGCTACCCACATTCAGAGGAAGAACTACAGGATTGCAAACACAGAAGAAATACAACTACTTGAACACATGGGTTGATGGGGACATGATTTGGGATGTAGACTCTAAATGACCACCATAGTGCAAGTATCAATAATATGGAAATAGGTCTTGATCAATGACACATAAAGAAACCAATGGAAATGTGTGTTGGCTATGGGAGGGTGAGGTTTTGGGGGGTGGAGGAGAGATTAAGAACATGAATCATGTAACCATGGAAAATTTTTCTAAAAAATAAAGTACTTTTAGCTCTAACATTCTAAAAAAATAAAGATAGAGAGATTTTCCACAGTTGAAACTCAGAAGCCTTAACAACAGAATAGATAGGAGCCCTGAGAGAAAATGAAAAGTTGAGGATGACACCTAGGTTGTGATCCTGGGGGACTGGGAGGATGGCAATGCTCTGAATAATAAGAAAATTTGGAAAGTGGGAAGGTTTAGGGGGAAACATAATGCTTTCATCTTTTAAACATCTTGAGTTGAAGAAATAAGCTACATATCCAGTTCACAATGTCTGAAATAGTTAGACCCAGATGAAGATTCAGCAAAGTAGACTGAGGAATATTCAAGTAATCAAGAAGAGAAACTAGAGAGAATAGCATTCTAAAACCCAGAGAAAAGAAAGTATCAAGAAGGAATGGGTGATATATAATGTGGGAGAAAAGAAGGGAATGGAAGATTAAAAATTGTATGAAAAATTTTTTGGAAGAACTGCTCTTAAAAGTGGTGGAGATATGCGGGCAGCTGGGTAGCTCAGTGGATTGAGAGCCAGACCTAGAGATAGGATTCAAATCTGAACTCAGACACTTCCCAGCTGTGTGACCATAGGCAAGTAACTTGACTGCCATTGCCTACCCTTACCACTCTTCTGCCTTGGAGCCAATACACAGTATTGACTCCAAGATGTAAGGTAAGGGTTTAATTTTTTTTTTTAAAAAAGAGTGGTGGAGATAGCTATTAAGGCATGTATAGAAAACATTATCTAGTAACAGTGAGGTCTCAGTTGAGGTGGTGAATTATAAATTTTTATTAGACACAGTCAAAATGGTCAAGTGATTTCTCCATCTTCATTTAACAACATATGGGTAGGGGTGCATAAAGCAGATTGCAAGAATAATCTGAGGTTTTACAGGACACTATTGGCATTTTAATAAGGGACTCAGAGATTCAAGAGAAAAGGATAGTGAAACGTAACTGGCTTACTAAGGGGAGAAAACTGAGGGGTTGAGGTATCAAAGGTTTTATTGTGAATAAATTGCAGGGTTTGATATAAAAATGCAGAGATAGTAAGTCAATAGACTGTGATCAGGTAAGGGAATTTCAGAATGCTTGGAAATGGACTTGTATTTTTGTGGGAGATGGAAAGATCATTGGTATGACTTATCTTTGTGTGTGCCTGAAATAGGGTGGAAAATTAGGTCATAGGAAATTAACAACCTGAAAAATTGAGTGATGAGGATATTTGAGAGAGAGTCAATATGTATTTTGAAGTTCCTTAGCATGAAGAGAGGAGATGACAAGGAATGAAAGATTGTGAGTCAGTTACTGAGCTAATAATTAGACTGAGAAACTGATGATTATTTAGTCAAGTATTAATGCTTAAAAACAATGGTGAATAAGAGGAAGAAGAACATACTGAAGTGAGGGAGGATGATAAAGAATAAAGAAAATTATTCACAAAATCAGGGTTCATGGGTAGAAGTATATACAAAAAATATAAAAGGAGTAAAGGAAACAGGCACCACATGAACCTCACTTTCATCTCTTCTAATAAAATGAGGAAAGAATATGAGCACAAAGTTTGTTTAGAAATGCATTTGACTCAACAGAAAACTGAGAAATAATAAAAGGGACATGAAAAGGAATGGTAGATAAAAGGAGGGATTAATCCAAGTAAAACAATTTCTAATTATGTACAAAAATATTTGTCATATCTTTTCTTGTTATAACAAAACACTAAAAATAAAGATGGTGGTCATCAATGGAAATGGAATATTTTTTAAGCTGATCTTTGGAAATAACCCTGCATCCCACTTGTTGGGATTCAGTTACCTATTCCTATGCATCCCGATTTCAAAAGCTCCAATACGTGAGATCCTTCCTTTGGCTGTTTGTTTTATCTGGAGGTAGACATCAACTAACAACTTTATCTTCAGAAGGACTCTGGAACAAGTTCCCTAAGGAAAACTGTTGAGTGCTTTCCCTCTTCTATTCCTAGGAGATTAAACAAGGCAGCACTTCCTGCTTGTCTCTTCTTACAGAGGTTCAAAGTAAAGCACAAAATTAACTCATCTGCTCCTGGCTTCTTAACCAGGTACAGGAAAAAAGATCTAAAGGCAAAATAAAGTTACTTTGGCTATCAAGGTAATAACTGGAACAAAATTCTTTATGTATTGATTTTGAAACTTCTTGAAGGTGTGAAAGATACTTTGCATAAAATTACCTAGTAACTAAGATCTAACTTTATTGCTTTTTACCCCACTCAACTTAAAGGATTTGGTCTTGATTTTCTTTGGACATTGCAATTAATATAACATTACTGAATTCTCTCTTCATTGATGGGATAATGCAATAATACTCGAATCCTCCTCTAGCACCTAGAATAATATTGTACATAAGTAAGAGATAAAAATTGAATGACTGGTGGCTTTAGTTAATACACTGCTGTTAAATGGAATTCAGAACAGTAATAAATAAAGAAATATTATAATTATATTTTACTTTTATTGTACTTATTAAAAAGGATAACATGTTTATTCAACTAATTTATTTATTTATTTTAGAAATATTTTCTCATCTTCATTCCCCATCAATCAAATGAACAATTAAAATAATTATCAGAGAAAACAGTCTAACAAAACAAAATTTCACTTTGACTACATACATACACATATGTACAAATATGCCTCATTTTGTATTTTAAGACCATATTTGGCAGTAATTAGGTAGTGTTATTTATATTCGGTTCTCAAACTTGCAATTTATGTGGATTGTAAAATGTTCTAAAAGTTGTCCAAGTTATTTTTTCTCTTTAATGTTATTATCAGGTAAATTATTCACTTGGTTCTACTTGCTTAATTCTGTATCAATCAATAACAAACATGTTTAAATACCCTGTATGTTCTGGTCACTGTGATAAGCATCAGAAACATATGAAGTTGTCCATTCTGTCATTTCTTATGTCATGATAATATTACATTATATTAAAATATCAGCATTTATTTATTTTTTCACAATAGTGTTTCACTCCTTCAATTTCTACTTTTTTTGTTTACTACTAGTTAGAGAGATGCTACTTTTGTTAACATCTTTCCTTTATCTCTTTAAAATAGAGGCCCTGTAGCAGTATCACTGGGCCAAAGGGTACCCCAAGGATGGCAAATTGAGGGTAGTGGGGGGGCACAGTAAGGATATTGAATGTTTAAACCAAAATTTCCTTGCCAGTTGGAAGTATTGCCCAAAATTCTACCTGTTAAGTATAGTTTGATCTGTAATTACTTTAAAAAAAATTCTTAATTTTGCCAAACTCATAGGGATTCTCACGAATCTCGGACAATAGTATAGTTTAAAAAGTGCCAGGTTTCCAAAGTCTTAAAATTAGGAAAATATATGGCTTATGTTTTCAAAAAGAAAAGGAGTATAATAATATATCAAGCCTCATACTCTCCAAGTCTTTGCTGCTAGGCAGAAAATCGATAATTTCATCTTTTCTTAGAAGAGTTGTTTGAGAAAATTATATTCTCATTGATAAAACAGATGGAGAGATTAGAAGTTGGGTTTAAAAATAAATAAATAATATCTATCCTAGAATTCTTGGGTTTTGACAGTGTGAATGTATATTTATTTGGAAGTGAGTTGGACTTGAGAATTTGTAGATGTGAAGTTATATTGTAAATATTCAATTCCTTATGGTCTTATACCATCCATTGCTTTTGGGGCAGTTAGGTGGCATAATAGAGAGGATACTGGACCTAGTATCAGCAAGACTAAAATTCAAAGCCAGTCTGAGACATTTACTGTGTAACCCTGAACAAGTCTCTTGATTTCTGTTCATAGTTTTGTAAATTGTAAAAATGTACCTACTTCATAGGATTATTTTGAGGATCAAATGAGACATTTGGAAAGCAAAATGTTGAAAATAATAGATACTTAATGAATTTATGTTCTCTTCTTAAACTTTCTTTTATGCAAAATAAGAAAAGTCTCTGTTTCCAAGCATGCCCATCTGTCTACCTACAAGACAAACACCATTATTCCATGGTCACATGATAAAATTTGGTGACATTCTGATTTTGGAAAATTTAGAATGAAAATAACCCTTATACTAAGAAGTCTTCAGGTTGACATGATACCAACAAATCCAGCCAATTCAATGAAACAACTTCAAATAAATGGATCATTTGTCTCATTTTAACCTTTTTAAAGTGTCATATATTTACTATCACAAAATACCCCCTTGAAAAATCTCAAATAGAGATCTCTCTTCTTATATAATAATAACAATAGTAACAACAATAATAGATTACATTTTATGTGGTACTTGAATATTGGTTAAGTTTTAATTCATTTGCTCCTCACACTACCAATGAGATTATTATTGTGATCATCACCATTTTTCTGTAGGGAAAAGGAGGCTGAGAATAGGTAAGTGACTTGGCCAGTATGAAAGTTAGCAAGTATCTAAGATAGAATTAAAAATGAGCTTTTCTTGATTTCCAAGTGCACTTTACAAACATTAACTCATTTGATACAACAATTCTGAGAGATAGGTTCAATTATTTTTCCAATTTTACAGTTGAGGAAACTGAGGCAAATAGGGGTTGGGTTAAGTGATTTGTCCAGTATCACCCAACCAGTGAATATCTAAGTCCAGATTTGAACGTGGGTTTTCCTGACACCAAGTCCCAGATTTTTCCCACTGTACTGGCCTCGATTCCTGCAACCACAAATTTGAACAACTTTGGAAATTAGATTCACCCAGGGGAAAGCAAAGTTAGTGTATAATTCATCCTTAGATTCTCTGCCAGATTTTGATATGTTTCTATTAAAGTATCAATCATAGGCACATTTATTCAGTCTCTCATTGAAACATGACAAGCTAGAAAATATTTCTTACCTTAAATATATATTTGAAAACAACTTTGTAGGGTTCTTTTTGGTTTGTTTAGTATAATGCTAACTTCAAGAGGGGTGAATATTCATTTCCAGGGCATATTCAAACTGATAAGAAGAATTATTTGATGTTTAGAGACCTCTGATCTAGACTAGCAGTAAATGGGGATAATTACAAAATCTTTAAGTGCAGAGTGGGACCATCCAGAAAGTTACTATTTTCTATTTAATGGATACTCTTTATTCATCCAACATCTCTAACATGGATATCTAGTAATATATAAAGCTAACCTAATATACATACCACACAAACATCAATCAATAACTTTCTACTTCTGCATATATTGTATCAGCTTATGAATATATATTCATATTCAAATATACTCATATATAAATAATAAATAAATATATATAAATAATTCAAATATATATACTTATATATACATATATATGCATATATATATATATATATTTCATTTCCCTCAGTAGAATGTAAGTTCCTTTATAAGAATATCAGTGTGTGTGTTTGTGTGTGTTTATGCATGCACATATAGTTTAGAAAGAACCCAAAAAGTTAAATAATAAGTTGCATCCAGAACTGAAAAGGAAAAAGAAAAAGAGGTCGATTGATTTTTTGAAATTAGATACCATTTTCAGCCACACTAAAATGCTCCCAAACATGGAAAAACAGTATTTGAAAAATTTCATTGACATGTTATGTGTGAAACTCATGATGCATCATAATGTTCAAGGACTTTAAATTGTTAATGACCCAAAGGGCAATGGAGAAATTCAAGGGAGATGGAAGCAATATGCCCAAGAGGTGATGATAAAGGTATTACTCAGCAAAAATACAGGCAAAAATGAGGTGGATCAGCAGAACAAAAGATTCCAATGGATACTGCAAGTGCTATATCGATATTAATAACAAGGTAAAAGAAAGACCCCCAGTCTATGGAGTTGATTTGCTATGAACAATCTATGGGAAGGTATAGACTGCCTATAAAATGTCCCTAAGACATGAAACATGGATTCATTAAAGTATCACCAAATAAATATTTAATTATATTCTCTTCTTAATGTATATTTCATATTCTGCAAATATATGTGTATGCACATGCACATCTATAAATATGTTCATATTTACATGTAGTATACATGTACATGAGGTCATTAAGCATTTGTGTGTCTGTTCATTTTAATGTATACATGTTGTGTACATACATATATATATATATATTCACATATACTTGCATGTCTATGGTATGGATTATAGATAGGATATCTTAAATAACAAGCATCTTTCTGTAGTGTGTAAAAATAAGTATGATTACCTTGTCATTAAATTTTTTATTATAATATAGGAGTTTATTCATTTTTTGTTCTATACCCTATTTGTAAAAATAATAAAAATAGAGACAAAGTCCTAAAATTTCCCTCTTTCATCTCTCCTAACAAGTGCTTTTTTGGAGCATTGATAAATCTCAGCTATAATCCAGATACAGGAGCAGAACCTTTGATTGCACTGATAAGATACAGTACTTCTTAACTATTTTTTGTTATTCTCCTTCAATCATTCAGTCACATATGACTCTTAAGGACCCCATTTTGAGATTTCTTAGCAAAGATTCTAGAGCAGTTTGCCATTTCCTTCTTCAACTCATCTTACAGATGAGGAGACTGAAGCAAACTGTATTATGTGACTTACCCAGGGTCACAGAGCTAGTAAGCACCTTGGGCTAGATTTTAACTCACATCTTCCTAACTCTAGGTCCAGTTCACTATCCACTGTGACACCTACCTGCCTCTACCACCTAACTACTACATAATATTAATTCTCTCTATATACAATATATAGGATGTGGTTAAGTACCAGATTGTGATTACATTGATATTGGAACCCCAAAGTGAGGAATCTCCTTCTGCCAATGTGGGCTAACCCCTTATCTGCAATTTAACAGTCTTGGATAGTTGCTTTTCAGGGGTTACATACACAGTTTGTGTCAAAGGTGAGCCTTGAACTTCAATCTTCCTGACTTCAATTCTGGCTATTTTGTAAGACTTCCTCTTATTAAAAAAATACTCAATTTGAAATTAGTTACCATTTTGGATATAGTACTTTGAAAGACATATTTTCAAGAATATTATATTCTTTTTCCACATTTCTAGAGTTCAGTATGAGAGAGAAAGCATTTCCCTGAAATATCCTTTATATTTGGAAAGGTATCAATTTAGAGACTCATAGCAGATGATACTGATGAAATGAAATTAATCAACTCAATTAAATTAAATCTATTCAGCGAAAACAGAACCTCACAAAAGAAACCAGTTGGCAGTCTTCACACTGTTGAATTATTGTAATTTCTAAAATATGGTCTATTGTTTATTGTTTGGTTGTTGTTAGTCTCAGATACCACTAGAAAATAGACATTCTCAGTTCTTCAAAGAGAAGATAGTCTCTGGAGATATTTAACATTCTTTTAGGCTCAGAAGTATTCCAAAGAGAAATTTGAGAAAGTTGGTTGCTTTAGATTTGGGACTGTCTTGGTTTACTTTGATCCCATGATATTGCCCTAGAGATGAGAAGCCTCTATATGGAATCTTGACCAAACAAGGTCATGTATAGGATTTCAGTGAAGAAAAAATAATCTTTGAGGGCTAGGGCAGTAAGGGAAAAAAACTAAAATGGGTGGGGAAGGCAACAATGTGGTTCAGTGAATTGAGAGCCAGGCACAGAATCATGAATACCTCATTCAAAACTGACCTCAGGTTCCGGGTTAAGATGGCGGCAGAGTAAGAAGCAGCTCTTAACCTCTCCTGACCAAAACACACAAAACTCCTCAAGGGGACATAAAAACGGAGGAACCCCACAACAGGGCACAGCGTGGAAGGTACGTGGAATCGAGGCATTTCCATGCTATAAAGGGGTGAAACAGCTCTCATTAAATCACGGGCTGAGCAACCACCCTAATGAACATAGATGCAAAAATCTTAAATAGAATACTAGCAAAGAGACTCCAGCAAGTAATTAAGAAGATCATCCACCATGATCAGGTGGGATTTATACCAGGAATGCAAGGATGGTTCAACATTAGGAAAACCATCCACATAATTGACCATATCAACAGTCTAACAAACAAAAATCACATGATCATCTCAATAGATGCTGAAAAAGCCTTTGACAAAATATAGCATCCATTCCTATTGAAAATACTGAAAAGTATAGGAATAGAAGGACCTTTCCTAAAAATAATAAACAGTATATACCTAAAACCATCAACAAACATCATATGCAATGGGGATAAATTAGAAGCCTTCCCAATAAGATCAGGAGTAAAACAAGGATGCCCATTATCACCTCTATTATTCAACATAGTACTAGAAACACTAGCAGTTGCAATTAGAGAAGAAAAAGAAATTGAGGGTATCAAAATAGGCAAGGAGGAGACTAAGCTATCACTCTTTGCAGATGATATGATGGTCTACTTAAAAAATCCTAGAGAATCAACTAAGAGGCTGGTAGAAATAATCAACAACTTTAGCAAAGTGGCAGGATACAAAATAAATGCACATAGATCATCAGCATTTCTATACATTTCCAAAATACTAGAGCAGCAAGAAGTAGAAAGAGAAACACCATTCAAAATCACCCTAGACAATATAAAATACTTAACAATCTACCTACCAAAACAAACACATCAATTATATGAAAACAACTACAAAACACTTTCCAAACAAATAAAACTGGATCTAAACAATTGGAAAGCCATTGATTACTAATGGGTAGGTCGAGCTAACATAATAAAAATGACAATTCTACCCAAATTAATTTACCTATTTAGCGCCATACCTATCAACCTACCAAAAAACTTCTTTACTGAATTAGAAAAAACTATAACAAATTTCATTTGGAATAACAAAAGATCAAGAATATCAAGGGAAATAATGAAAAAAAATGTGAAGGAAGGGGGCCTAGCAGTACCAGATATTAAACTATACTATAAAGCAGCAGTCATCAAAACAATATGGTACTGCCTAAGAGATAGAGAGGAGGATCAATGGAATAGACTTGGGGTTAATGATATCAGCAAGACAGTGTATGATAAACCCAAAGAGCCCAACTTTTGGGACATGAATCCACTATTTGACAAAAACTGTTGGGAAATTTGTAAAACAATATGGGAGAGATTAGGTCTAGATCAACATCTCACACCCTACACCAAGATAAATTCAGAATGGGTGAACAACTTGAATATAAAGAGGGAAACTATAAATAAGTTAGGTGAACACAGAATAGTTTACTTGTCAGATCTGTGGGAAATGAAAGACTTTAAAACCAAGCAAGAGTTAGAGAAAATTACAAAATGTAAATTTAATGGTTTTGATTATATTAAACTAAAAAGTTTTTGTACAAACAAAAACAATGTAGTCAAAATCAGAAGGGAAACAACAAATTGGGAAAAAATCTTTATAACGAAAAACTCTGACAGGGGTCTAATTACTCAAATATACAAGGAGTTAAAGCAATTGTATAAAAAATCAAGCCATTCCCCAATTGA
Organism: Gracilinanus agilis; assembly: GCF_016433145.1. Taxonomy (NCBI): domain Eukaryota; kingdom Metazoa; phylum Chordata; class Mammalia; order Didelphimorphia; family Didelphidae; genus Gracilinanus; species Gracilinanus agilis. The sequence continues at coordinate 633,093,820 of NC_058132.1, forward strand.
TAAATGGGCAAGAGACGTGAATAGGCAATTTTCAGGTAAAGAAATAAAAAATATCAATAAGCACATGAGAAAGTGTTCCAAATCTCTAATAATTAGAGAAATGCAAATCAAAACAACTCTGAGGTATCACCTCACACCTAGCAGATTGGCTAAAATGAAAGAAGGGTAGAGTAATGAATGTTGGAGGGGATGTGGCAAAATTGGGACATTAATGCATTGCTGGTGGAGCTGTGAACTGATCCAGCCATTCTGGCTGGCAATTTGGAATCATGCTCAAAGGGCTATAAAAGAATGCCTGCCCTTTGATCCAGCCATACCATTGCTGGGTTTGTACCCCAAAGAGATCATAGATAAACAGTCTTGTACGAAAATATTTATAGCTGCACTTTTTGTGGTGGCAACAAATTGGAAAAGGAGGGTATGTCCTTCAATTGGGGAATGGCTGAACAAACTGTGGTATATGTGGGTGATGGAATACTATTGTGCTAAAAGGAATAATAAACTGGAGGAGTTCCAGGCAAACTGGAGAGACCTCCGGGAACTGATGCAGAGTGAAAGGAGCAGAGCCAGAAGAACATTGTACACAGAGACTGATATACTGTGGTAAAATTGAATGTAATGGACCTCTGTACCAGCAGCAATACAATGACTCAGGACAATTCTGAGGGATTTATGGTAAAGACGCTACCCACATTCAGAGGAAGGACTGCAGGAGAGGAAACATATAAGAAAAACAACTGCTTGAACGCATGGGTCGGGGTGGACATGATTGAGGGTGTGGACTCGAAACTACCACACCAATGCAACTACCAACAATTTGGAAATTGGTCTTGATCAAGGACACATGACAAAACTAGTGGAAATGTGCAACGGCCATGGGTGGGGAGAGTGCGGGGGTCGAAGGGGAAAGGAGGAGAATGAATCATGTAACCATGTTAAAAATGAATATTAATAAATGTTTGAAAAAAACTGACCTCAGACACTTCCTAGTTGTATTACTTTAGGCAAGTCACTTAACCCTGGGTCTGACTAGTCCTTGCTCTTCTGTTTTAGAACTGTTACTAGGGTAGAGAGTATGTTAAAAAAATTAAATTGGAAATTTTTGTGCCAAGCTGAAAGATTGAGAATATGTAGATTTGGGAGAGTCACTTAACTCCAGTCAGACATGAACATGGAACCTAAGGGTGCAGAAAGAAATACTGCCCTCATTAAAAAAATACAGTAGTTCTACTAAGTTGTGAGATAAGTTGAGATACAGCAATGAGGAAACTTATGTTTGAGAGGTACAATTTTGTACTTGATACAATACAAAAGGAGGAATTCTAGGAGTTTATTTTCCCTTTTTTTGTATTTGAAAAAGCATGCCATAATCAAAATGCTATATTAGCTACTCCCTACCTCACAGGCTTGTTGTAAGGAAAGTGCTTCATAAACCTTAAAGCAGTATAAAATGAGAGCTAAGATTTTTATCATAATTATTATCTTTGATTGCCTTACTCATCCTTCATTCCATTTATTATTTCTTATATGTAGATAATGCACACATTTACATGATATTAAGGTTTGAGATCTCCCTGGAGTTCCATTCTTTTATTTTTAACTGCCAGATATAACTTACCATGCTCCAAACAGAACTCTTCATCTTTCCTCCCGAATCTTCCCCTCCTTGCCAATTTCTTTATTTCTGGTTATGGTGCTCCATCATCTGGGTCACTTGGCCTTGAAATTTCCATGGCTTCTTGACCTCTTCCATTTCCCTTTCCAGGCATAGCTTATCAGTTGTCCAATTCTAGTAGCAATTTCCAGAATATATTTCACATTCATCTCCTCTGCCTTCTACAATTACAGTCAGCCACCTTTATGTGGGTTTTCATCATCTTTGTCTTGTTCTGCTATCAATCTCCCCTGCCTCAAGTCTCTCCCACTATTATCTACTCTTATAAATTAGCAAACAAAACAACTTTCCTAATGCATTTCTGACCAAAAGTTTTTCCTGGAGAATAAAATAAAAATACTTTATCCTTATATTTAAGCTTCTTTAAACCTTAACTCTTTGTCACTCTTGCCCTTGTCACAAGCCTCCCTGATTTCATCCTTCTCTTTCCTGTTTCCATGTGTCTCTCTAGAATGGTTTCCATTCAACCTAGCATAGTCCTTCTTTCAAAAGCCCCACTCAGGTTTCCTCAAAGCCTTGGCTGATCTTTCCTCCTCAACCAGATGAGTGTTCTTACCTTCCTTAATTCTCAGGACTCTACTGAGTCCTCCCCTACAGTCTTATCACAGCATACTGCATAATGTTGTGCACAATGGATGTGTTATATCTGCTACTCACTAACCAGGGTATAAACTCCACTAACAGTATATGAACAACGAACTTGCTTTCAGATTTCCTTGAGTATATGAAACAAAATGGGGCTGTAGGAGGAGGGAGAAAACACCATGATATTAGTTTGTAAGGGTAGGATAGTGTCCAGTGATGGAGAAGTTTGAAAGCCAAGCTAAGGAATGTAGACTTTTTTTAATGAGTAAAAGGGAACTATGAAAGCTTTGGTAGTAGTACAATAGCAAAGTCACATTTACCCCTCAGGAAAACTAACCTGGCAATGATGTGGAAGGTGGTTTGGAGCTGGAAGGACTGGCTAAGAGACTAGTACATCTCAGACAAGAGGGGATGAGAGTCTGGACCAGGGTGATCAAACCGAGGAATTGAAAGGATGGAGAAAATTAGATTATAATGATGAAGATAGTATCAATATCATTCGGGGATACAGTGTGAGAACCTAGGGAGCTCATTGGATAGAGCCAAGCCTACAGATGGGACTTATTTCTTGATTCATTTTTGTACCCCTGGCACATATCACAATGGATGAAATAATTGATCAATGAATGTTCGTGCTATTAGAATGCAAGTGAATTTAAAAGTCAGTTGTTGTTCTGAAGAATGATGAGGCAGTAGATGTTATTTTTCCACCTGAGAGATATGGTTACCTTTGACTTAAAACATTTTTTTCCTACTACATCTATTTTGAATATTTTTATATTTTATAATCAATCTAAATCCCCCAAAGTGACATGGTTTGTTTCTTGTGATTTATGTAGTCCAAATTATAGGAAGGATAAGGACTCGCTGTTCAATAGAGTACTTAATGCTCAACCCCCAGGACAGCAGAGCAATGAAGCATCTTCTACTCAGAGGTACATGCTGCAATTGTGTAGCAATCAGTGTCCGTCACGGTATGACTGTCCAAGTAAATTCACGCTGGTTATGTGTAATCCACAGAGAACACTTGCCAGTTGCTGTCCAGGGAAATCAGCTCTTAGGGCCAAGTTTCTCATCAGAACAAAATGAAGCAAAACAGAAAGGGTAATTCTAACTAACCAAATGAGTTAGAAATAAGCGTAACCTAATGAGAACACAAATCTGCTTCATGACATTTCTTATTACACAGATAAACACACTAATATCTAACTACACAGCCAAAAGAGTTAGACTTTCTGCCATATACAGAGAAAAACATGACCCTACTCACTGCATTATTTTAGAGAAGTCACTTAACCTCTCAGGTTCAGTTTCTTCATATGTAAAATGAGGAAGTGAGCTTCCTTGATATCTAAGGTCTCTTCCAGCTATAAAAATATTTTTGTTTTATTAAAAATATATGATATATATTTTTGTTTTCATATTACTCATTTCCCCCATATATCCCTAAATAGAGGAGCTTCTCTTTTTTAAAAAAAATACAGAATTTATGTTTTTATCAGGCAAAAATATTAACCAACCTTAATGTAGATAGAATAATAATAATTATTATTTTTTAATATTTTAATATTAATATTTTAATATTATTAATAAGAGCATGATTCATGCTCTTACTTTCCCCTTCAGCCCCCAACGTCCCCTCCCCCCCATAGCCGGTGTGCATTTCCACTGATTTTACCATGTGTCATCGATCAAGACCTATTTCCAAATTGTTGATAGTTGCATTGGTGTGGTACTTTCGAGTCTACATCACCAATCATGTCCACCTCAACCCATGAGTTCAAACAGTTGCTTTTCTTCTGTGTTTCCATTCCTGCAGTTAGCTTCTCTTTTTTAATATATCATTTTCTAAAATAAAATGAATACTTTTCATCATTGTCTTTTCTTTCCCCTCTTGAAGTTGACTACCCTTAATCAAGAAATGAAGGCATTATGGTGAGATTTGAAAAATGCAATGAAATATTTTGGCAAATGTGGAGTAGAAATCGATTATAAGTAGATGACAATAGAGGAGACATGTTATAAAGAAGGAAGCTATGAAAGCTGGAAACCACATTTCGTTTAGGATGGAATAAAAGTTGAAGGTGTATGCCCTGGACTCCTAAGGCTCTCTGGTTTCAGCAGCAGTAACAAAACCTGTGGTATGCATAGTCTCCCAATAGAATTTCAGCAACAGACTTTACTTATTAACTGAGTAGATTAGCTAATCATATAAATGCTCTTCAACAGTAATAACCTACTAAGCTATGAATACTTTGGTTATGGCAATACATGAAAAGAAGTAAAATATGAAATGACCCATAATCCCCTCCCACCTCCCCACCTTGCCTGAAGTAATTTGTGCCCAAAGACAATGCCACTGGTGTTTCATGGCAAAAGAAGGTTTGCATCATTTCAAAATCCACCAACTTTCTACTTCCTCCCAAAACTTTGCTAACGATGGTCTACAGAGATGTTCAAGAGAAGGGGAATTCCGAGGGGTCCTGCTTGCAAAAAAATTGTCCTATACCTCATTAATAATAGGATCATAGATTCTGAGGAAATGTCCTTAAAAACATCAAATTCAATAAATTGTTGAGGAAACAGGTTAAGGGAGGTTAAATGATTTGTCCAGGATCACACAACCACTAAGTGTCTAAAGAAGGAATTGAACTCAGGTTTTCCTAAATCCAAGTTCAATGTACTGTTTAGCTCCCTCAAGACTTTTGCTCAGAGAACTACTATCAGTGAGATGAATTCAAAGTGGACTAGAGGATTAATGGAGATAGGATTGATATATCATATGACAAAGTAGTAAAGTTTTCAAGTTTTACAGCTAAGTAAGAGGCTAATTGTATGAGCAGAGGTGAAGGAATGGTAGAATGGAAGAGAAGACAAGTGAGAAAACTGATTTGTATTAGACTCTGCCTTATCAAAAAAAAAAAAAAAGCCCAGCTTCCTATGCTTTTTAAAGTCTTTAACTTCCATCTTTAAATCAATTCTTTGTATTGGTTCCAAGGCAGAAGAGTGGTAAAGACTAGCCAAAGGGCTCAGGGTCACACAGCTGGGAAGTGACTGAGGCCAGATTTGAATCTCAAACATCATGTCTCTAAATCCGCTGAGCCACCTAGTTGCCCCCAACTTCCTATGCTTAAAAATAATATTATTTTTAAAATTGCACCCCTCTTTCCTTGCTTCCCTTTAACTTTGTTGAAATGCTACACATATATGTCTATGACCACATATGTGTCTATGACCACATATGTACAGGTAAGGTTTATTCTTTATGTTTAAAGATCAAATAGATCTTTTTTAATAGATGAATTTTATTCATCATTTCCACTGAATACTAATATATCACTTACTTTAAACCCTACTCAAGTGAATCATACTGATATGGATGTAACCTTAGCTTTTCAATGATTCTTCCAGAGCTGTCCAAATTTTGGGAATTCCTACAAGAGCATTTCTTCAATTACCTTGTTGCTAACTAATGTGTATTTATTGAATATATTCTTTTTATATTTATTCTGTATATGCTTATATTTGCAGTAGATCTGTACCATGGAAAGAGTTCTAGCAGTAGATAGAATAGGGAAGATCTGGGTTCAAATTCAGCCTTAGACACCTAGTTGCTGTGTAATTCTAGGCTAGTCATCCTCTATTTGTCATGATTTCTGCATCTCTAAAATGCAGATAATAACAGCATTTGCTTTCTAAGAGTAGTGGTAAAGATCAAATGGGATCATATTTGGAAAATACTTTGCATACCTTAAAATGCTAGATTTTCTCATAGTATTGTTGACTCCCCACTCAGTATGAAAGCACCTTGGCAAAAAAAGATTATTTCATTCTTTTTTTATATTTATCCTCATTACTAGCATGTAGAAAATGATTATTGATTTATTGATGATGAAGCACCTATGACATTCTAGGCACTTGGATATGAATATTAAAGGGAGAAGATGGCTACACTCAAAGAGATCACATTCTATTGGCAGAAGGAAAGATTCTAAGTATATTCCCCCCTGAAAGACTGTACCCGTTAGCTGAATATGTAAAGGATCAATTCCAGTAGATGACATGACATGACAACATAATAAAGGAATAAAGAAAAACATCGTGTCATTCTCAGTCCTGTGTAGGTTTCTGTCAGCTTACCCAGAATTTTTGGCAGACTCAAAGCAATTCAATATACGTTCATCAAATGTGTGCTACTTACCAGGCACTGTGCTAAGTGCTAGCTCACAAATATAAGCAGAAAGTTCCTACCCTCAAGGTATTTGAATTCTAATAGAGAAAAAACTATATAAAAGAGAGATGAAACCCAGAAAGTGGGGCAGGAGAACAAGCACGTATTTGTGGGTTTATTGGAGAAAATCTGAAAAGTGAAATGTAGAGCCTGGAAAAGACCACCACGAACCTTAAAAAATAAATAAAGTTCAAGGGGGAAACAAGTCAGGAATCTCAGGAAGGGATTGTAGGAGAGGAGTCAACTAAGAGTAGGACGGGGAGACCACAGAGGATGAGTGAACTTCTAGAATGAGAAAACTATTGTGTCCAGAAAATTAAGAGCAGAGCTTAGATAAGAATCACTCTAGAAGGGATAAAAAGGGGGAAGAAGAGGATAATTACACATGTTGTAGACCATCTGGAATATAATATATAGGTAGATGCCATAAGGGACACATTAAAATAATTTAAATATGCATATTTGTAAATCCAGGATGATATGGGTGCAGATATATGCATGTATATAAAGCAGAATTTCAGCTATGGCTGTACTCTTTCAATAATAAAGATTACAATGACTTTAGAAATTAATTCATTATTTTCAAGATTTACCATGTTCAAAAACTTATTTTATTTTCATCATTTATTGCAATGAAGGCTCAAGGTCTTTGGTAGATATTAAACAAGGGTAGAGGGTAGAAAGAAAGATGTTCAAATAAAATAATTTTCAAACTACATCTAGGCTGTGACATTTGTTTCTTGTAGCAACTCCAATTGAACCAGATATATAGAGAGATTTGACTAAGAAAGAGAGAGAGACAGAGGCAAATCAGAAATGTTTCTAGTGAACTTTTTTCACTTTGGAAAAAAATGCATATGGTCAAAGCTTCTTGGATCTAATGGAAACAAACATGGCATACAAAGAATATAGCAATTTATCTGTGACTATAGAACCTAAGCTCGATACAGAGCTGTTTATCTGAATGTACACAATATACACAAACATATATATGCATATATGTATATATGTTTACATATATGTGAATGTATTTGTATGATATATACATACTTATAGAGAATAAATATGTATAATGTATATATATATTTCCTTATTGATAGATATATAAATACATATACACACATACACAGAAAACGCTTTTCTCTAAAAAGAGGATAACCAAGCAAAAAATATGATAGTATTACATTCTCAGAAATTGTAATCAACTAAAAACTGAAAATCAAGGGGAGAAATGAGAGCATTTACTGGGACTAGAATATCTTGATTCTAGCTCACTTTATCAACAGCTAGGTATGTGGTCTTGTTTAAATCAATCCAGCTCTATATTAATTCCTTAAAATAACATTAATTGCTGATAATTACATACTGCTTTACATACATGACACTTCACATCTCAACAGCCTTGTGAGGCTGGTAATGCAGGTGCTATTATCTGTTTTTCAAATGCAAAAACTGAGGCTCATAAAGTTAGATGTCCCGCCCTTAGTAGCACTAGGAGTAAGTAGATTCCAATCCACATCTACCTAAATTTAAAGCCAATAAACTTGCTGGTAGGTCACACTGCCTTTCAAATAATAAAATGAGAAGATTGCATTAAATCATCCAGGATTTGGAAACATGAGAAATGAATTTGTGTTGGAATCCCAGCTCTTCCAGTTGCTACCTATAAGCCTTTGGGTGAGTCTTAACATCTTTGGAACTTAGGTTCAACATTTGTGAAGTAAAGGGACTGGGATTTAAGATCCCTTCTAACTCTAAGACTATGATTTAGATTTTTGATTTATGTCTTTTAGCTATATAACTCAGTTTATGTAATTATCCATCTATAATAGGGATTAAATAATATAAATACTAAAATTTTATATTTCTTATTAATAATAATGTCTAAGATCATATAAAGTAAATTTTATATAACAAAGCAACAATATAAATGAATATCACTACATTAGATCATCCTGCCCAGAATTTTCCAGATATGAAATTTTATTAGATGAGCGAGTCCTATAGCTAGACTACTGAATCAGGCTATTTATTTTCAAGGCAGTATTTGTCATTCTTCAGTCTATTACTCTAGTTCTCTTCACAAAGATGTCAAATGACTATATCCTCTTAAGAACTAATTATAATGACAAAACTTCCTGAGAACAACTTAGCAGAATATTCTTATTCTAAAGTAATATAGTTGTTTTATATATAGATCAGAAAGACAGCAAATATCTGTCTTGTTGTATACCATCAAGATAGAGGCTCAATTGCCGTGTTATACTTACTTATAGGTATAGTATTAGTATTTATACTTACAGTGGGAATCTAAGGAAATATTCCCAATAAGCTCCTGGTCTCTTTTTAGAGATGACCACAAATTATTTTACCTTTGTACTTCAGGTAAGAAACTCCTTTTCACTTGGTTCTCATCTCCCATTTATTACTTTTCATAAAAGTAGGAATATGAGTAAATATTCCAGAGATGATTTGCAAACTTGTTTGGTATGGGAGTTGTTAGAGCGATACAGAATATACAAAAATTTACATGAAAATGAAGTTATCTTCTAATAATTTAAGGACTTCAGAGTTTAAAAGGTATGTTAATTTTAATTTTTTAATTAAAAATACTTCTATCTGAAAAACTACAGGTTAGACATGAAAAATATCATTTTTATATTTTGGGGTAGATATTGTACCCTTTCAGGTACAATAACTTTCTATCATTTATAATTATAATGCGTTTCCAAAATAGATGCCTCAATGATATGGACTCTGCCTTTTTCTAAAACTAACTTGTCTCTTTGAAAAATGAAATAGCACCACAATTCTCAATGGGAAGTAAGTAGAAAACAATAGAACATGACAATTTGTGCCTACATTTTGATCTTATCGAGCAAGAGAGATATCTGCTTTCTTTCTGGTTCATGTATCAAGGATGTGAAAGAGAACCTCACCAGATTAATGAAACTTAAGGACTATGAATCATTTCTAGTGATTCACAGGTGATACTAGTAGAAGAGTAATAGTAATGCCTATATTTACCCAGGGTATTTCTGTTTGCAAGCTTCTTGACCTATATTAACTCTTTTGATCATTCCAATCATCTTGTTAGGAAGTTGTAATTCGGATCTCCAACAAACAAATATTTATTAAGTGACTACTTTGGGACTGTCAATTCTGCTTTTGTATATGTGCTGGAGAAACAAATACATAGGCGATCAATTAAGGGAAATCCATATTTCACAGATGAGAAAATTGAGGACAATGAGACATTCAGAGGTTGATTTGCTCAGGACCTTATAGTTAGTAAGTAATCATTAAATGGCTTGATGATAACTTGAAAGCAAGTCTCCAGTAGAATGTTCCAGGTATCTTTGACATGGATTTTCATCATTGATTTAGAAAATGGTAAACTTCAGGTGTGCTGCTGTCACCTGGAGCAAACTACTCAGAAGAACCAGTTGATATGTTTTCACTGTGATCATTTACACCTAGGAAATCAAGGGTAGAGGTTATTGTTTTGATTGTCTAGACTTAAAAAAATAATAAAATATCAGTGATATAACTGCTGCTTTAGGATTTATTTTTTGAGGTATTTTGTTTTCTTTTAAGGGAAATAAGCTAATAGAATATACTCATGAAAATATACTGATTATATAGTAGGTTTTGAAGGTTATTTCAACTATTTCTCCCCAAAAATATTTTTCTACCACAAGATTATTTTTCTTTCTGGTATGTAAACTGTTGAAATAACATTTTGCTCTGACCGTTAATATATAAATCTAGTAGCTCTGGAGGAGAGAGAGACCCCAAATCATAGAATAAAAACCCCACTCTGAAAATGGTTCCCTTGGAGAACCCCCTTTCTTCTGAATGGACCTGTTTCTGCTGCCCAACACAAAATTAACCTTACATGAATTATATTCCATATTAGTGCATATGCCTGAATTGTTTATAAGGTTTCCCTTTTCTACACCTTTCCCCCCTCTTCCCTCTTACTTAATATAAAGCTTTGCATTGAACCAGTTTCTATTGTTTTATATCTAATTCTCAGTATTCAAACTCATTAAAGGGTTGTTAATCCTGATGTTACTGTCTAATCCACTGGCCTTCCCTTGATATAAACTGAGTAGACAGATAAGGACTTAATTTGACAGCTACATCTATGCTAAGGAGTATGACACTGTAACACCAGCTGTAGAAATCAAGGAGATGTATGGGGTGTTCAGAAAGAACTAGTACCTCTGCTGTGAGATGAGCCCTTTTCAGGGCTGCTTATCCACATTTGGTGTCTACCTTTCACCCAATTCTCACCTGTGGTTCCATGCTTACAGAATTTAACCCAGTAAAACCATTTTGACAGATAGTTTAAATAAATTGAGGGCAATCAATAAACTTAAGACCTATCAGTGAGTTAAGGGGATGTTTGTCTCAGACACACAAAGGCTTCCTCTTGGGGAATGGGTAGATGAGAACAGTTTTTTCCAGTGGCCATGACGGCAAATAAAGCAGGACCTATGGAGCACTTAGAATTTTGTCAGACATTGAGGATGTTAAAGTCATTCACATCATCCCAGGCCATTGATGTTCATCTTGACTTTTCTTCTACCTCTAGATTTCCATGACTTTGGAAGAGATATTGAATCTTACTACTTTATGCAACTGTTCCTCATTTAAATCCAACTTACCCAGAAGTCAAAACATCACTTAATATCTACAATTTTACCATCTTACTATTTTACCTGGAAGAGTAAAAAAGCAGCAGGTAAAGATATATTACGAGCGGTAGCCGCAACTCTGCACAAATGCAGTCCAGGTCATTGGGTCATCTTCTGAATGGACTGAAGTAGCAGTGGGATTCACAGTCCCCTGGGTATCTGAGCACCTTTTTAAGGACCACATTGTTCACCTCTTGGTGTGAAGGAGTTTTAAAAAAAGGTGCCTTAAAAATTGTCTGCATCACCCAGTCTGACTTGCTTACTGTGGTCATCCTGTGGTTAAAACAAAAGAAGTACAAACATTTTTTGTGGATATGATTCCACTCTCCATGGAATACATGCAGGATCATGGACAATGGTAAATCTAGCAAACTTAAGAGACAGACAGTTCTTTGCTGCAAGAGAACTCAGAATGTAACACATCCAAAAAGTAGTCCTGAGTGAAGCAAGGCTGGCAATGAAGTCCATCTTAGTAAACTCGGGGCTAACTAACATGTTTCTGGAGTAGCTGCTGTGATGAGGGGCAGCTTGAAGCTGGTAATTCTGTTAGAATCAGATCCTATCTAGTCAGTAAGTTTTTGTGCCTTTTAAAAAGAGTGAACAGGCTCATGACAGTATGACTGTCACTTGTAAGAAAGTGCCATGGCACCATCATCATTGTGTATGATCCCTCCGTGATGAACCCTGATGAATCAGAGTGCTGACTGATGCCAAGCCTATAATTCTGATTGACTTTTATGCCAGAGTAGACACAGCCTATCTGATGTGGCAAGAAGTATTTGGAAGGAATGGAGTAGGAAACAGCAATGACAATGGTCACTACTCACGAGCTTCTCAGCACCAACAGTGTCTTCCACTTATTTAACTGCAACAAAACACTGTGAATGTGCCCATACAGTAAGCATTGACATTTAATAAACTACAGCATTATACGAAGAATAGACAAGCAGGATATGAGAACAATGAAGATGATCTGTGACCCAGAATTCTAGACTGATCATAGACTCATCATCTCCGAGCTAACTATTTGTATTCAGCAAAAACAGGCAGGTTGATTGTCAGGAGACTAAGTATTGAAAGATTAGAGCACTTCTCCATGCCTGACCAGTACACTGCTGACCTGAAGGAACAGTTGAATCAGTTCACATTTAGCAACAACAGAGCAGAAAAGAAATGGGCAGCTTTCAGAGACATGCTGTATAGCACCAGATTTGTTCATCTGGACCATCATACTCACAAACATCAGGATTGATTTGAAAAACAATGACTGGGGAGATTTAGAAGCTGCTAATGAGGAATGAGGAAACCACAGGATTTATCAGCTAGACAGTGGATCTCCAAGAAGGCAGTCAATCAAGAGCAAAGTGCAAAGGAAGCTTACAAAGATGAAAGATTCTTGGCTCAGTAACAATGCAGATACGCAGATTAAATGCAGTTTTACACTGATATTCTACAAAGCCCTTTAGGCTATTTATGTGCCAAAGTCCTCTATTGCATCTCAACTTCCCAGCATTGATGGAGTCAAACTGATCAGTGAGAGGATATGGTCCTGGAAAGATAGGCTGAACACTTCAATAGCATGTTCAACAGACCCTCATCAATCAGCGTTGAAGCTACTGGCTCTTTGCCTCAAGTTGGAATCAATTCCCCTCTGGCCAAACCTACCATGGAAGAAGAGGCATTGAATGCCATCAAGCTCCTCTTATATGGCAAAGTGCCAGCTGCTGATTCCTTCTCAGAAGAGATCTACAAGATAGGGAGTCCAATGCTCAATCAGAAGTTGACTGAAAACTAGATAAAGTGGTAAGAGGAAGTTATCCCCAGAGACATCAAAGATGTCTCCAATGTCCATCTGTCCTGTGACATTCACAGGAAGTTCTCCATCTGAGTCACTGCTGGCAAGATTTTTGCCAGAGTCCTCCTTAATAGGCTGACCATTCACCTGGAAGATGGTTATCTGCCAAGGTATGGGTTGACATGGTGTTTGCTGCCTAACAAATCCAAGAGAAATGCCAGGAGTAGAACAGAGGAATATACATAACAATCATCGACCTGGCCAAGGTTGTTGATACTCTCAGTCATGAGGACTTGTGAAAAATCAAGGTGACATTTGGTTACCTGGAGAAGTTCATCAGTATTATACACCAGTGTCATGAGGGCATGCTCACATGGATTCCAGATGAAGGAAAATATCCATTTTCCCAGTCACCAATGGAGAGAAGCAGGGCTGTGTGCTAGCTCTCATCCTTCTTAACATGAGGTTTTTTGCAATGTTGTCAGATGTCTTCAACATGGATGAAAACAGCATCAAGGTCAGCTCCAGCACTGATGCCAAACTATTTAACTTGAAAAGGCTACAAGGCAAGACCAGAGAGGAGAGACAGTTGGAGCTTGACCTTTTATCTGCAGATGAATGTGTACTCCATACAGAGTCTGAGGATCAAATACAATGGAGTATGGATCAATTCTCTGCAGCTTGTACTAATTTAGCTTGACAGTAAACACCAAGCAAACAGAGTGTTTTCACAAGCCAACATTGCTGCGTTCTTATATGGCACTATTGAGCACAGTGAACAGAGATTTTGAATGTTGTGGATAAGTTTGCTTAACTTGATAGTATACTATCCATGGATGTCTATATAGATAGGAAGTTGATGCACGTTGCCAGAGCTAGCAAAGAATTTGGGAGGCTCTGAAAGAAAAGATGGAAGAGAAAAGGTCTACAGTGTCACTGTTACTAACCACTCTTTTTTGCTTATGAAACTTGGACAGGAGGCAGCTAGGTGGCTCAGTGAATAGAAAGCCAGGCCTATAGATCAGAGGTCCTGGGTTCAAATTTGACCTCAGACACTTCCTAGCTGTGTGACCCTGGGCAAGTCATTTAACCCCTATTGCCTAGCCCTTACCACTCTTCTGCTCTTCTTCCTTAGAACCAATACATAGTATCAAATCTAAGACAGAAGGTAAAGGTTAAAAAAACCGAAATTTCGACAGTTAATCAGTGCTATGCCAAAAAAAACTGAACCACTTGCACTGGAATGATCTAGGAAAATTCTGAAGATCATCTGGCGGGATTAGATGCCAGACACTAAAGTATTTTTTTTCAAACTCATCTGCCAAACATTCAAACTCTACTACAGAGAGTGAACTTTGATGGACTGGCTTGACTGCCAAAGCCATGATTAACTAAACTATTATTTTACAGAGAATTTACACAAGGCAAGTGCTCACCCTATGGTCAGAAGAAGCAATATGAAGATACTCTCAAAGCCTCTTTAAAAAACTTTAGTATGATTGTGAGACATAGGAGAAGCTGGCATAGGACATTACTTACTATGGCATGTAAGTGAGAATTGTCATAGGAGAAAGGAAAAGTGATCTGAGTAAATTCTGTGACATCTCGATTACAAATAGTCTAAGGGGCAAATTATGATTGATATTTGGAAGAGCCTTCTGAACGTATATTAGGCTGAGTAGTCACAGCCAAACACACTGTACACTGACCCCAAAATAGTAATGCTTATTGTTCTTCTTCAAAAGTGAAACACAAATACCAACTGAAAGCAAGGGTCAAGAGGAGAGTCCTATGTCCTCCAAGAAGAGTCTCTTTATGCCAGAAGACTGTCCCAAAACAATAGGAAGTTGACTACAGTATATTTCACACAGATCATGCAAAAGATGCAGGGGTTAAACCTACACCTCTCCACTCCAAGGCTGACCCTCTCCCCAATATTCCATTCTTCAATAAGTCTCCTATCTTCCTCCCATTAAAATTCTACTGCTCCCAGCCTCACAAAAGGAGGAATTGGTATCTACTGCATATAAATGAAATTATCCCAGAAAAAAAATACCCTAAAATTTAGTCTGCTATGTGATGCAAAGGAAGAATTTGTTATTCTTTTTGTGTATCTGAAAGTACCTCTAAGCTCTGTCTGGAGGCTGTTTTGGAAAATGACATAAAGACAGGAAATAACCTTTTCACAAACACTGTTCATGTCTTTTCCTATTAAGCAAAATATCTGCATATAATTATATTACCTGAAAACCTAGGAGCAGGTTATTAAACTCCCATTTGAACAACAACTTCCCATCCATTTCTAAAAAAGCCTCATTTGGAGAAGGAACTGATTTTCTCCCTTGATTATATTTTGGTAGGAAATGAATCATAAAGATAAGAATAACCCTTTATTTTAGCCATATTTCAAACTGCCTTTGTTAAGACTCCATCCAGGTAGAGAAAGCACTGCATTTCAAAGAGCCCAGTAGAAGGAAATAGAGGTAGAGTAAGTAACTTAAGAAATTTTAGAAATGTAGAGCAGGCAGAAAAACAGCAGTGCCTGCCATTAGACTGTAAACTGCTTGAAGGTGGAGGCTGTCTTTGGATTTTTTTCTTGCATCCTTAGTGCTTAGTTCAGAGTCTAGAAATAATAGGTGGTTAATAAATGATGACTGATTGAAGAAAAATATTCCAGATAAATCATCTATGAAATACTTTCAAAAGTTCTAGAGGATGGAATTTTGGGGAAAAGACATCAAATGAAAAATCATTCAAGTCAGCAAATATTTCTTTCTTGAATTGTCATAAAATTTACAGAGGAACAAATACAGAATAATCAAATATCAATCATAGTTACTCAAAGAAGGCAAAAAAAATAAACAAAACATCAGAATCTACTTATGAACTTGGGAAACATTCTTTCATTTATGTAGGCTCAGGCTCATAGAAACCCAGTAGGGAGACACATGAATAGAAAACAAACTGCTAGTGCAACTCAAAAAAACTATATTGCCAGGGGCAGCTGGGTAGCTCAGTGGAGTGAGAGTCAGGCCTAGAGACAGGAGGTCCTAGGTTCAAACCCGGCCTCAGCCACTTCCCAGCTGTGTGACCCTGGGCAAGTCACTTGACCCCCATTGCCCACCCTTACCAATCTTCCACCTATGAGACAATACACCGAAGTAAAAGGGTTTAAAAAAAAAACTATATTGCCAGTCTTTATGTCCTGGGTCCCTTCAGGAACAATTTGCATATAAAGTTACTTTAAAGTTACATATAAAGTTATTTCTTTGTTAGCTGTTCTCCTTCTGATACGTACCATACTTGTACTCTACAACATTCAGCAAGTATTTCTTTAAAAAAAACACCACCTTTATTTTCTTTTTTTTTTTTTTAATATTTTATTTTTTAGAAAAAATTTCCATGGTTACATGATTCTTGTTTTTACTTACCCCTTCACTCCCCCTTCACCCCCCCATATCCAACACGCATTTCCACTGGTTTTAACATGTGTGATCAATCAAGATTTATTTACATATTATTGATAGTTGCATTGTATGGTTGTTTCGGGTCTACATCCCCAAAAATGCCTGCATCAACCCAGGTGTTCAAGCAGTTGTTTTTCTACTGTGTTTCCACTCCTTAATTCTTCCTCTGAAGGTGGGTAGTGCTCTTTTCCGTAAATCCCTCAGAACTGTCCTGGGTCATTGCATTGCTGCCAGTACAGAAGTCCATTACTTCAATTTTACCACAGTATATCAGTCTCTGTGTATAATGTTCTTCTGGCTCTGCTCCTTTCACTCTGAATCAGTTCCTGGAGGTCTTTCCAGTTCACATGGAATTCTTCCAGTTTATTATTCCTTGGAGCACAATAGTATTCCATCACCAACATATACCACAGTTTGTTTAGCCATTCTCCAATTGAAGGGCATCCCTTCATTTTTCAGTTTTTTGACACCACAAAAAGCACAGCTATAAATATTTTCATACAAGACTTTTTATCTATGATCTCTTTGGGGTACAAACCCAGCAATGGTATGGCTGGATCAAAGGGCAGGTAGTCTTTTAGAGCTTTTTTGGGCATAGATCCAAATTGCCATCCAGAATGGTTGGATCAGTTCACAACTCCACCAGCAATGCATTAATGTCCCAATTTTACCACATACCCTCCAACATTCATTATTCTCCCCTTCTATCATTTTAGCCAATCTTCTAGGTGTGGGGTAGTACCTCAGCATTGTTTTGATTTGCATTTCTCTAATTATTAGAGATTTAGAACACTTTCTCATGTGCTTATTGATAGTTTTGATTTCTTCATCTGAAAATTGCCTATTCATGTCCCTTGCCCATTTATCAACTGGGGAATGGCTTGATTTTTTATACAATTGATTTCGCTCCTTGTATATTTGAGTAATTAGACCTCTGCCAGAGTTTTTTGTTATAAAGATTTTTTCCCAGTTTGTTATTTCCCTTCTGATTTTGGTTGTATTGTTTTTGTTTGTACAAAAGCTTTTTCTTTGATATAATCAAAATCATTTATTGTACATTTTGTAATTTTCTCTAACTCTTGCTTGGTTTTAAATTTTTCCCTTTCCCATAGATCTGACAGGTATAATATTCTTTTTTAAAACCCTTAACTTCTGTGTATTCGCTCCTAGGTGGAAGAGTGGTAAGGGAGGGCAATAGGGGTCAAGTGACTTGCCCAGGGTCACACAGCTGGGAAGTGTTTAAGGCCAGATTTGAACCTAGGACCTCCCGTCTCTAGGTCTGACTATCAATCCACTGAGCTACCCAGCTGCCCCCTGGGTATACTATCCTATGTTCACCTAATTTTCTTATAGTTTTCTTCTTTATATTCAAGCCATTCACCCATTCTGAATTCATCTTTGTATAGGATGTGAGATGCTGATCTAAGACTAATCTCTCCCATATTGTTTTCCAATTTTCCCAATAGTTTTTGTTAAATAGTGGATTTTTGTCCCCAAAATTGGGCTCCTTCGGTTTATCATAGACAGTCTTGCTGAGGTCACTTACCCTAAGTCTATTCCACTGATCTTCCCTTCTGTCTCTTAGTCAGTACCATATTGTTTTGATGACCGCTGCTCTATATTATAGTTTAATATCTGGTACTGCTAGGCCCCCTTCCTTTATGTTTTATTTTTATTTCCTTTGATATTCTTGATCTTTTGTTCTTCCAAATGAACTTTGTTATAGTTTTTTCTCATTCAATAAAAAAATTTTGATAGTTTTATAGGTATGGCACTAATTAGGTAAATTTATTTGGGTAGAATGATCATTTTTATTATGTTAGCTCATCCTACCCATGGGCAATCAATGTTTTTCCAATTGTTTAGATCTAGTTTTAATTGTTTGGAAAGTGTTTTGTAGTTGTGTTCATATCGTTCCTGTGTTTCTTTTGGTAGATAGATTCCTAAGTATTTTATATCGTCTAGGGTGATTTTAAATGGTGTTTCTCTTTCTACCTCTTGCTACTGTGATGTGTTGGAAATATATAGAAATGCTGATGATTTATGTGCATTTATTTTGTATCCTGCAACTTTGCAGTTGATTATTTCTACTAGATTTTTAGTTGATTCTCTAGGATTTTTTAAGTAGACCATCATATCATCTGCAAAGAGCAATAGCTTAGTCTCCTCATTGACGATTTTAATACCTTCAATTTCTTTTTCTTCTCTAATTGCTACTGCTAATGTTTCTAGTACAATGTTAAATAATAGAGGTGATAATGGGCATCCTTGTTTCACTCCTGATCTTATTGGGAAGGCTTCTAATTTATCTCCATTGCATATGATGCTTGTTGATGGTTTTAGATATGTACTGTTTATTATTTTTAGGAAAGGTCCTTCTATTCCTATACTTTCTAATGTTTTCAATAGAAATGGATGTTGTATTTTGTCAAAGGCTTTTTCAGCATCTACTGAGATAATCATGTGGTTTTTGTTGTTTTGCTTGTTGATATGGTCAATTATGTGAATGGTTTTCCTGATGTTGAATCATCCTTGAATTCCTGGTATAAATCCCACCTGATCATAATGAATAACCCTCATGATCACTTGCTGGAGTCTTTTTGCTAGTCCACCTTTACTTTCTGTCTTGGAATTTTTACTAAATATTGGTTCCAAGGCAGAAGGGCAGTAAAGGATAGGTAACTTGGGTTAGGTGACTTGCCCAGGGCCACATGGGTAGAAAGTATCAAAAGCCATATTTGAACCCAGGACCTTCCATTTCCAGGCCTGATTCTCTATCCACTGAGCCACCTAAGTGCTTCTCAACAATTGTTTCTCAAGCACCTTCTGAGAGCAAAGTATTATGGGAGACAAATGCAGATCTCTAGATAAAATCCAGTCCTTGATGGTACGGGTTTTACAATCTAATAATTCACTGAAAATACTTGATTATTGCAGTAATTTGCTTAAATTGTCTAAGCAAAATCAATTTTGAAAATTTTTCTTTTCCCCCCCTATTATTTGCTTTTCATCATGCTGAGTAAATGAAGGCTGGAATCAAGAAGAGATGTTAGAGGTACAATGGTGAGGTGGAAAAAACAGAATTTACAAAAAGACAGCCTGGTTGCTCTCATTAGACTGTAAGATCCCTGAGGTCAAGGACCATTTTTTACTTTTCTTTGTATCCTGAAGGCTTAATTCAATTACTGCCACATAGTAGGTCGTCAGTAAATGTTCACTGACTGACTGACTTGGTGTCTATGTGATTATTATTGAGTCACTTTATCTGTGCGCCTTCATTCTCTCATTTATAAAATGTAGAAGTTTCATTTAATGCCCTTTATGCTCTCTTCTACTTGTGGAATTATAAATATGTAGAACTATCAGCATATACTTTTTTTTCTCTTTAACTAATGAGTGAAACAATATGAAATGCCCTTAAAGAATTCCGTTGAATCCAGATTTTCTCCATGGTGCATAACTTTCTTTATAAACTAATCATTTATTATATATTATTATATAGGACAGCTATAATATATAAGCAATTGATTTTCAAATATTATATTGATTGAACTTTACCTCTATTCACACATACACTCTAACTTAATGAGAACTGTCTCTATTCCTAATGTGCTGGCAAAGCCACAAACGTATGTCAAATGGCTCTATTGTAATATTATAGTACCTATAAACGCACTACAACTTCACAGTCCTTTTATTATCTGTAGCTGACTTCTTAAAGCTCAGGGTTTTTTGTTTGTGTGTTTGTTTATTAATCTTCATTAACTACTGACTATACACTCTTACCTTCTGTCAATCTCAGCAACTGAATTGTCTCTGATCCTACTGAGAAAATCTGATTTTAAAAAAGGGAATTCTCATCACCAAATATATTCGGATTATCATATCTGCATCATTCTTTCTCAGAAGAAGAAAGCTCTTCCTCCTTCCCAAGACTCATACCTCCATTTGTCCATATGTTTTTCTATTATCTTACCATGTCAATAAGACCTGTTCAGGCTCAATCTCTATCTTTATCTACTTTACTTGTATCTAAAAGAGCTATCCTAAAGCTAACCTTCCCTTGACTTTATTCTCTCTTAAAGAGAGTGTAAAATCTACCCAGTTTCCCTTTGCAACCATATTTCTTGAAATAATTTTCCACAATTACTCCTTTTAGTTCTACTTCTCCATCTTAGATCTTTGAAATCCCTATCTTGAAAATCTCCAGTTATTAAAAATCACTTTTAGATCCTTTTGTTTCATTTCTTTCATGGATTTTTCTTGAACTTATGAAGTATTTGTTGTAGTTTTTGTTGCTACTTCTGTTGTTGTTATGAAGCTTTGCCTAGAGATGTTTTGTAGCTATTCTCTTCTCATTTTGCATCTATCGCCATTGTAAATCTTTATGGTACACGTTTTTGTTTGCTCATTCTTCTAGACTTCTTTTTGACTTTGGAAATTGTTGTAGGGCTGGTCTTTGTGCATTTCTAAGATGAATTACTGGGTTATGCTTTCCTCCCCTTTTTAGAGCTTGAACTGCTTTCTTAGAATATTGAGTATTTTATTAATCTAGGAATTCAAGGACAACTTAGTGTGAGGACCTGTGAGCTTCCAGTCCTCCAAAAGAAATATAATCCAGGGGAAAAGTTTGATCACTACTTTCTTGTCCTGATTTCAGAAGTTCCTTTTCCAAGTTTGAGTCTCTGTAGCACTTTTGATGGCTTAGTCCTGGTTGGAATTTATTGTCATCGGACTCAGCCTCTATTAGACAGCTTGGAAGCCCTTCAAGTTCTGTGCAACCAAACTATAGGGGTTTCCATTTTGATCTTGGAACCCTGCCCTGATTATTTCAATGGAGGCTCTTGACTAGGCTAGAAGTTGGAGCCAAGATCTTTCTCTGCCCCTGGGATTAGAGTTGCATAGTTACATTTACTTTATTCTTATTCAGTACACAGATGAGATCCCAAATTATAATTTAACTAAGATTACCACACCTCAGCAGAATATCCTTCCTAGATCTATCCAGCACCTGTTATTTGGAACTGGGTGAAAAGTTAACAGAGCTACAAGTTTGTGCCTGTGCCTATATGAAACTGAGAATTAAGTATGGGTCTAAGAATGTCTCTTTTTTAATTCTGGGAGATGCCATACTTCTGGTCAGGCCCCATGCCAATGGTCCTTATAACTTCATGTCTATCTCCCTATTACCAACATAGCTGGACAATGACACAATGTGACTGTCTCATATGTCTCAATTAGGATACAGTCAGATACTTTTTTTAGATCTTTGTGGAGCAGTTGTGTTGAAGGACTTGGGCTATACTTCTTGCTATTCTACTGTCTTGCCTCCACCCTCAAGATTATAGCTTTATTCACTTGTTCTTGCTGTTTTCATACATGCTGTTTTGCCTACTAGACTATAATTCAACTCAGCTATTTTTTGACTACAATGGTGCTCGAGACACTTGAGATAGAGAGACAGAACAAAAGACAGAATATACTCTAAAGCAACATAATAAATGGTATGAAACAGACATAAGTAACTATGCAACAGTGAGAATGTGATGAGTTCAAAGGAGAGTTCTAAATAAAGTGTTTTTTTTAATATTTTAATGAGAGATAAGTAACTTTTAGCTATCAGAATTAGAGAAAGAAAACTAGAAGCTATATCTGAGCTGATCCTTGAAAGAAGAGATTTCAATAGGTATAGATGGAGTGGAGAGTTTATTTCAATCTGAGGGATCCATATTAAGACAAAAAGAAAGGAAAGAACAGGATTGGAATCAAAAGGGGAAATACTTTAATCCCAGTTGTAGCCTCAATTTTGGGCCAGTGGAATGAAGCAGATATATAAATTCCTTGAGACCAGATCAGTGACTGTTTTCACTCTTAACTTTGTTTTTCTTGTTCCTAATTCAATTCATTGAATATAAAAATTGCTTTACAAAAGGTGGAAACAAATGATTTTAGCCATTTAAAAAACATTTCTAATTAAAATACATTTTTAAAATTAAATTAAATTATTTTAAATTAAAATATATAAACATTTATCTCATATTCATGTAGATAATTTTTATTTCTTCCTTTGAAAACTTCCTGTTTCTATGCTCATATGATGTTCATATGATGACCACTGATCAATGGAGGAATGATTTTTATTTTTACATATTTGGATCAGTTACTTATATATCTTGGAAATAAATTAGAGAAACTTGTTACAATGATTTCCTCCAGTTAAACACTTTTTAAAAATTTTTTAAACATTTATTAATAATCATTTTTAACATGGTTACATGATTTATGCTCCTATTTTCCCCTTCACCCCCGCTCTCTCCCCACCCATGGCCAACGCACATTTCCATTGGTTTCATCATGTGTTATTGATCAAAACCTATTTCCAAATTGTTGATAGTTGCATTGGTGTGGTAGTTTGGAGTCTACATCCCCAATCATGTCTGCCTCAACCCATGCGTTCAAGCCATTGTTTTTCTTCTGTGTTTCCTCTCCTGCAGTTCTTCCTCTGAATGTGGGTAGTGTTCTTTACCATAAATCCCTCAGAGTGGTCCTGTGTCATTGCTTTCTGCTGTTACAGAAGTCCATTACATTCGATTTTACGACAGTATATCAGTCTCTGTGTACAATGTTTTTCTGGCTCTGCTCCTTTCACTCTGCATCAGTTCCTGCATCCAGTTCACCTGGAATTCCTCTAGTTTATTATTCCTTTGAGCACAATAGTATTCCATCACCAGCATATACCACAATTTGTTCAGCCATTCCCCAATTGAAGGACATATCCAGTTAAACATTTTTCTTATGATCTTAGCTGCATTAATTTTTGTGCAAAAGTGTAATTATGTAACACATTTTATAAGATCAGAATTGTCCAGTTTTCTTTTATATATTTTTGTGTAATAATTTTATTTCAGTTTTATCTCTTCTGATTGTCTCAAGCCCTTATTTGGTCCCGCACTCTTTCTAAATCCATATATCTGAAAATCGATTCTTTCTCCTGCTCCTATAATTTAGAAAATCTGAGAGAAAATAGGAGCAACTTTATGAATGATTTCATAATGAAGTGAACAGACACAGTAATAATTTATACTATACTAATAACATTATTAAAAATCACCTTGGAAAGAACTGACATATTTGATTAACAAATGATCAATCATGATTCTAAAGAACCAATAATGGAAAACACTACCTACCTCCCGAATAGAAAATTGACGGACTAAAAATTCAAAATGACACAGTTTTGGGCATTAAGAAAATTTATCTTTTGTGGGGGGAAGGTAGTGGTAGAAAGGAGAGAAAAGTAATCCCTGTTAATTGAAAAAAATGTAAATGCTATAAGTAACATCTTAGAATCATAGATTTGGAGCTGTAAGAGAGTGGTGGCTATGAATTTAAACCTCATAATTTTACAGAAAAGGAAGAGGCAACTAAGAGAAGCTAACTGACTTTCCCAGAGTCACACATAACTGAGGCAGGACTTGTCCTTAGGTCTTCCTGATTCTCAGTCCATAACATTATTCTCAAGACCATCTAAAAGCTAACACAAAAGCAACATCTAAAGTATGTAGATTTGTGTGTGCGTGTGTGTGTGCAGCTGCAAGGAAAGAACAGAGGCATTCCTTTTTTCTAGCAAAGAAACTTTAACAATGGCATCAAATTTACATGATGGCTACAAGCCATTCACCAAGGTCAATTTTTATATGAAGTCATGATTGAAAAGGACTGCTTGATCCCATTTCAGTGTTTCAGCTACTCTAAACATAAAGATAACAATTGGAAACTTTGAAAATGAAGGACAACTCATCTATCTAGAAAGACTATATTTTAAATGACTGAAGCCAATGTCGACCTTCAAGATATGAATTGATGCACTTGCAAACAACAAATCTTTACCCAGATCAGAATGTAATGCAAGGCTTGTATTGTGCTGCATCCCTCACTTCATTCAAGGTAATTCAATATTGATCAGAAGGTGAATGCTACACAAATATAGTTCTGAGTTATGAGAGTTTTATGAAAAATCATTGTGTTGCATTGAAACAAATTAGACTGTCAGGCTACAAAAGAACCAAATCCCTCAGTTTGGCAATATTGCTTTTCCAACTGGTGATTTACACATTGTTTAGTTCCTAAGTGCTGAAAACTAAGTTAGATCTATTGAAGTGAAGATGTACAACCAATAAATTGTTTGGCTAGATGATTTGATAATTATTTTTTTAAAGAAAAGCTGTCTTTTAAAGTGATGTGCAGGCCCTGAATTTAATAAAGGTGTGAACTTCCAGCCCTGGGTCAATTTATTTTAAGCATATTTTTTCATTTAATTTTTTTGGATTTTTTTGTAGTTTTTGTAAACATGGCTAAAATGGAAAAGTTTTTAGCACATGTATAAATGATAGCATATTGCTTACCTTCTCAATAGGTGGGAGAGATATGGGAGAGAGGAGGAGAATTTGAAACTTAAAATTCTAAAAATTAATGTTAATTTCAAAAAAATTATAGGGGACAGTTAGGTGGCTCAGTGGATTGAGGGCCAGGCCTAGAGATGGGAGGTTATAGGTTCAAATCTGGCCTCAGACACTTCCTAGTTGTAGCGGCTTGGACAAGTCACTTAATCCCCATTGCCTAGCCTTTACTGTTCTACCTTGGAACCAATATACGGTATTGAATCTAAGACAGGATGAGGGTTTTTTTTTTCCATTGTAATTGGAGGACTAGGTTGAATTAGAAAAAAGGAAAAAATCTATGAATTTTGCTTTTATAATGAGAACCACTGGTTAAAATGGTTGGGAACTATGCAACTTTGATGAAAACTATTGATATAGTCTTTCCTAATAGTCCTTGTTCCAACAGTTCTTTCCTTTTCAAAGCCATGTATATTTTAATCATCTGACACAGTATAAAGGGTAATTTTCCTGAAGGCAGGGACTATTTTATGACTGTGAGTATTTTATTTAATTTTGCCTAACTTCAGATCCCTAGGTCTACCATAGTGTCTTATAAATTAGAGGGGATTAATAAATGTTGGTTGAAGTTACACTTAATTCCTTCAATCACTAATGAAACACAAATTTACAAGTTTTTGCAAAGGATGTTACAGAGTACTTGATATAAGACATTCGGGAGAAAGCTTGGTTTTCACATAAGAAATATTTCCATGAAGAATAAATAGAATTCTGGAAATTAAACTGTTCTACAGGATAAATAATAGGTAAAAAATTTAGATGCTTTTTCAAATGACTTCAGTGGTTTAAGATTCTTTGATTTTACCTATATGGTGGTTTGTCTCCCCATTAGAATGTGAGAATCGGGGATTATTTATTCTTTAAATTTGTATCCCCGAGGTCTATCACAAAGACTGGTACATGGAAAGCACTTAATAAATATTTTTTGATTAGTTGATTGACAGTATTTCCCTTGATCCACCTACTACCACAGACACACAGAAGTAAACTACTCTAAAACTCAATCAATGTGATGTTTTAGAGTTGCTAAAGTGAAGACATGTAACTCTGCAATCAAATTTATGATGAGTCTCTCCAACTAAGCTAAGCTATTTTTCAGGTGACAAGGATACAACTGGACTCAAAAGCAAAGCCCTCTCTGGGTTATAGAATAGCAACTAACCTCTGCCTGAATTATCTTTGTAAGCCTGGGATCATCTCCCCACTCTCAGGAGATCTCAGAGTATGAACTGTGCAGTGGACTTGGAAATTAGCACCAGAAAATTGGCTAACTGAGAGTACTTTAGAGAGAGGACAATGGCTTTGGAGATACTTCCATAAAACCAGAATATAATTTTATTTAGGTCATAATGGAAAATATTTCCATTCATTTTTTTCCTTTTAATTATCTATCTGTTCACTTATTCATTTTCTAATTAATTTTTTTTACAGTAGAGATATTTTTCTTTACTCTCTTCTCAACTCTGGGATCAAGATAAGGCTAGATTTTATAATAGAATCCATTTGTAGTCTGGTTGCTTGCAAAATCCATCCATTATTCCTCCCTCAGGAGAGTTCTTGTCATATACAACTACTTAATCTATTTACTTTTGGGTTCTCTAATCACAACTCATACTCTGATGGATCTGTAACAGCATTGCTGGTATTCCCTCCAACAATGAGGATCAAAACCAACTTAACTTTTTAGTCAGCTGAAATAGTAAAGGAGAGGGAAGGAGAGGGAATGGCTATTGATATCATACCTATTATGTGTCAGGAACATTGCAAAGCAATTTTAACAAAATTATCCCATATGACACTCCCATCAACCTTGATGGGCAGGCAAGTGCTACTATTATTCACATTTTCTTTCTTTCTTTTTTTTCTTTTTTATTCCAAAATTTCAAAACCCAAATAAACCAAATATTTCCATATGGAGATTTACATCAATGAAATTATAAATATTTTATATATTTATTTTATTTTTCTTCATATCTACATAATAAATCTTGTCCACAAGTGTCCCAGCCCCTCCTTCCTGTTATAAGTAAAGTTAAGTGTGTTTGCAGAGGGCAGAGGCAGGGGAAAGCAGAGTAAGGGATTCTAGAATTCTACTGAGAGAGTCAATTGGCCTTGTGCTGGTTCATATTCACTCTCTAGTGTTTATCTGGTGGGAAACTGGCTACCTGATTTTGCTGGCTGTTTTATATCTTAACTTCTCCATCCTATCTGCTTCCCTGTTACTTGATTGAAACATCTACTGAGTTTCCTGTGTGATCCTGTATAGCTGAACCATCTGTCTATGAGAATTTTGTTTGGGTCCTTTAGGATCCAAAACCCTCTTCTTAGGCCCTGTCCTGCCTAGCTGCCTAACTACCTCCATTACTACCAAAAGAGGGGTTGGTTTGGGTTAGTGTAGGATATTTATATTAGGATCTGGGTCCCTAGAGAGATAGGTGAACTCAGTGTAGCTAAATTCACAAAGACTCCTGCTGACAGGACATTTAAATCTTGTGGGGTTTAGATAGAAAACCTTAGCTTAATTTTGTCCAAATACCTTCTTACCCTTGTTAATAAATAAAACAATTTTCATTTATCATCTTAGTGGGTGTGTGTGTCATCTTAGTGTCTGGCTCTGCCTGCACTAGGCTTGGGTGGTCTTCCCAAAACCTTGTTACTCTTCTGATACTGGACAAAATAACATCCAATCCCATCCCCCAAACCCTCACTTTAATTACACACTCCACCCTCTGGCATCAAAGAAATTATCTGGGGAACAACCATATTCATATAGATGAAGACTTCCATGTTTCATCTTTTGGTTTACTTTCTGGATATAAAATTCACAGTTTATTTTTTGAGCATGAATTCTGTAGCTGTATATAATATTCTCTTGGTTCTATTTATTTCATTGTTCATTATCTCATGTAGTTCTTTCCATTTTTTTTCTTTAAATCAGCCTGCTCAAACCACGTTTTCCAAATGAAGAATCTGAATTAGAGATTGACTTGTCCAATGTCATATAGTTCGTAAATGACTAAGGCTGGATTAAAACGCAGATCTTCCCAACTTCAGGCACAGTGCAGTGCTCTAACCTGAACCAATAGCTGGCTAACAATAGTAAAGTAGTAAAGTGCCTTGAAGTTGAGACAGGGAGTGTTTGCCAAGAACATCAGACCACTACCACCATCTCCTCTCTTTAGATATATAATGGAGATAACCTGGAACCTGGGACTCTGAATATAAAAGCATTGGATGCTTGGATACTATCCACTTTCAACAGGATAATAAATGACAAAATATATTAAGCATTTATTCACTGCAAATTATCAACGTAGAGAAAACTAAGAGTTATAAATATCTAAAAATGTATTTCACAAACTCTATCTTCCTTGCTCAGGGAAGAACCTCTTAAGTGCCCTTTCTTCCCAAACTACCAGTCTTGCTTCCAAGCCAGTCCCTTGGCCAACACCCAAGGAACAATTTATGTAGAGATGGGTTCTACCATTCTAATTTACTGCTAACCAATATCTCCTCTAAGGCATAAATATCAGTCAAGCTAAAGCATCAAGTCACCCTGAGGGTTAGCAAATTCTAGGGCAAGTCAACTCGTTACCTCCATCTCACCAATACCTCTCATAAAACTCCAGTGGAAAAAAGTTCCTGGACCATGAAGTCAAGTGCTTTGGGAATAATAAGGCCCTAAAACACAGATCTGCCTCTAGCTTAAAATCTACAGCTGTCATTGAGGGAGAAATCACTGTGGAGAAGGGACTCACCTTCCTCACCAATTCCAACTACTGTGTTCCCCCAGTAGGCAGAAAATCCCAAGAGCTCTTGGGTGTGGAGGCATTCCCCCCCACCCAAGCCATTAGTCCTTCCTCCTACTCTACTCTCATGACTGTCATTTTGAGAAGATGTGGCTTCAAAAATGCTTCTTCCACCTTCTACAGCTAAAGAAGACCCAGAAAAGAAAGTTCCTGTCTCTAAAATCCTTAGCACTGTCAAGTGATTCAACATCAAAACCTAATGATTTTATCAGTAGAAATGACATTAAAGATTTATTACCAATTTTCTGCTGTTTTACCCTGCAAGGACCATGGAGCTTTCCCATTTGACTTGCCAAATTTAAGTCAAAACTTTCTAAATGTTCTTCTAAACCTTCTCCTCCACTAGAATATGATTTCCTTGCGAGTAGAAATGGTCTTCTTTTCTATTTGTGCCCCTAAAGTTTAGCATAAAACTTTGCATATAGTAAATGTTTACTAACTGTTTTCTTATTCATTCTCTTAACATACTATTCTTGTTCCTGCTTTCCTATAGACACAATCTAGGATATTTATCCAATATGTTGGGGGCCTTCTTCTAAACTTCTCTACCTTGTATAGATACCAGTTACCCTCATTTTACCTACACAACTGCTACATCTCTTTTCTTCTGTGACACAGTGCTCAATTACTTAACTTCTCTTCAGAGAATGAAAGAATAGTCAAGATTTCATAATTACTTTTCCAGTTAATCTGTAGTATGTTGGCAATGATGGACACCATACAAGCCTTGCTAAAAGATGATGCTATCTGCTGTTCTGCCTTTGTGACTTGTACAGTATATTTACTGTCAAAATTTCTTTCCTTTCAAATTAAAAAATCTAATTTTAGTGTACTTCTTACCTCATGGTACAATAGCTGTTATGGAAATAATGTGACATCTGATCGAGAGCTACATAAAGCATCTGTTCCTATTGCTTAGTTAGCATAGACATTGAGGCAACTTGAGAGTAGCTTTGAAGCATGAAGTCCCTAGAATTTGAAAGAGTCATTGATCCTGTATTTAATAGGCATGAACAAAAAACCTGGAAAAAAGGATGATGGTTAGGCGTGGGGGAAGTACAGTCAGCTTCTATATTTTGACAAGTTACCAAGTTCCTTCAGTTAAACTGACAACATTTCTCAGCCTACAAAAACAACAGACACCAAATTGTGCTGAATACTGAAATAAAACCAAAGCTTTGAGCAGCTGGAATGGAGCTCCACTGGATATATAAGATATGAAATATGCTAATCTCTAGTTCAAGGACAGCAAGCTTCTAGGTGAAAGAATAATAAGGGCTCACATGAGCATCTTCAGGTTTTTCTAAGTATTTCACAACTTTAAAATTCAAAGCCCGAAACAAGAAAGACATGCATTAATGCCACTGCAGCTAAAGCTGCTATAATTAGGTACATTCAAGTCATTTTTACATTGGCCCCAGGAGCATTTTGGTTAAAGATGAAGAAGCCATCTTCCCCTCTTTTTTATTCTTTTTTATTGTTAGTGTTTGGCAAGCTGTCATATTGATTTGAGGGTTTATTTCAACATTTATTAAGCAAATAATATGTGTCATGCACTGTGCTAGTTACTAGGGCAGAAAAAAACAAAAGTTCAAAGGTCTTTCTAACTTATTGGGTTAGGTCATTTAAACCTAAGGGAACAAATTTTCCAATGTTTTAGCAAATACCGAGGTAATAAGTAATGCATGGATAGCAATCGCATCTGCAGAGAACGGACCTTTCTTTTGTCAGAGACCACCAACTTACCCAGCCTTCCCCCATTGTGAAGTTATAGCATTTTCATTTATCAAGGTGGGGACTCTGTCTAATGACAAATTTTATAATCTTACCCTGTCCACTTATCTCAGGTAACTCTCACCCATGTCCTCCTGCAAATCCATCAAAAGAGGACCTAAGCAATGATTCAATGAAGTTTCTCATCTTAAACTTGTATAGTTAGAAATGGATTAAATTGGGTGTCCAGCAGCTCTTCCTTCTCTATTTTACAGACTCATCTTTTGTTTTTTGCTTCTGATCACATATGTTTTCAATATTATCTTTAAATGGCTTCCCTCTGTATTTTTCATTTGTAATGGATTAAAGCCTGCCAAATTTCATCATATGTCTCCTCATCCTTGGCATAATCATCCCTTCCATGAACAAAATTAGTCATGTAAGTTAAAAAATTTCATTTACATTTTTCTAAGAGATATTTAAAATATTTTACTCAAGGGGCAGCTGGGTAGCTCAATGGAGTGAGAGTCAGGCCTAGAGACAGGAGGTCCTAGGTTCAAACCCGGCCTCAGCCACTTCCCAGCTGTGTGACCCTGGGCAAGTCACTTGACCCCCATTGCCCACCCTTACCACTCTTCCACCTATGAGACAATACACTGAAGTACAAGGGTTAAAAAATATTTTACTCATTTGTATTTAAGATTAAGAATAAAACTCTTTACGAAGGATAATTAATGACAAAATATGCAAAGTATGCCATCCATAAATTACCCAGACATAGAAAACTATGATTTTTAAATATCTAAAACGTATTTCACAAACTCCATCCTCCTTGCTCAGAGAAGAACCCCTCAAGAGGCTATTGACTGTTACCTTAGACATAGCTTTAATATAATTATTTATGTAATTTCTGATGTTATCATAGATTAGAAAGGTAATATTCCTATTGATATAGATATGAAGATTAAAGTTGCTAGTGAACAATATTGTTCTTCCTTTTCTTTGATGATTTTCCTGATCTTAACTGAAAGATTATCTGGAAGTTCAATTATAAGATTTTGATATTTGGGTATTTAGAAGGTTGGAAATCCCAAAAGAGAGTCCCTCATCAATTACAGATGGTAGCAGACTCCAGTGGAGTTGGAAGCAATAGTAGTCAAATTCAGCAGGGAAATCAGCACAGTCTCCAAAGCCTTGCTTGACCCTTTCTAGTAGTATATTTAATCATCAGTCACTTATTCAACAAACATTTAAGTGCCTAATATGTGTCAGACACTGGGCTAAGCCATCAGAAATCAATGAATGTTGAAACAAACAAGCCCAACTGAAGAAGGGAGCAACCCCTCCATTGAGATTTTATGCCCCAAACTAAAAATGATAGGGACTTTGGAGGTGGTGGGAGAGGGTGGACAGTGTTCACACAGCTAAGAATCAATCACTTACCCCTTATCCCTATGTATTGACCATATGAATATTATACTATGTCCTTTTAATTTATACATTCTCTCCTCAGGGACCACATGTAGAGGATAAAGTGAGTCCATAGTTTTGAAGGTATTTTTATTATTTCTATTCTTTATCTTCTCATTAAATGTCCCTTCATAAAAGCTAATTGCTGATAAATGGTTGGTTAATTGAGATTGTAGGGATCAGATGGGAACTTGTAAGTAAAAATATTAGAAACTTCTATCCAGTGTTCTGATGATGGAAATCTAAAGACAGTAGGAGTCAAGTGACTTCTAGGAAGCTAACCTACTTGTGCATGTCTGGATTAGGGAAAGAGCCCAGAGATTATGCTAAGGACACAAAATTAAATGGCAATATAGTCGAACATGCTGATGTAAGAAGTCTCATGAAGGTCTTTCCTATCAGTATTACTTTTACATTTAGCTTTGTGTGTGAATCCAAGAAATAAATGGCAAATCAGAGAATAAATTTAATAGTGAAGGAAACAAATTTCCAGAATATATTTACAAAATATAAAAATGAAAACAAAACATTTTCTTTTTAACTGTATTTTCTACCTTCCCTACATTTAGCCCTCAATAAAGGTTAAAAATTCTGACTTTCTATAGTGTATTATCCTCTTTCCATTCCCTACACATCTCATCTTCTTGGTAAAATAATATTAGACTAGTGATTTTCAAGTCTCTCCAATTTGTTTGTTTGTTCTATTATTAAAAATTAATAATAAATTGTTTTTCAAAAAGTCAGTGATCTTCCCCCAGTAGCTGTGTGATTCAACAATGAAGATTTAGAATCACTCACACTTTCTCATCATGAGCCATGTTTGTCCTTATTCTCTCATATATGCTCCAGCTAGGTGGCACAATGTCAAATACTGAGCTTAGAATCAAGAAGACTTGATCTCAAACCCTACTTCTGACACTTGAGCTTGTGTGAGTCACTTAACCTCCAATTGCTTCATTTCTCTTATCTAAAATGGTGATTTAAATAGCACCTACCTCAAATGAAAATAGGATGAAATGATATTTGTATTGTGTTGTAAATATTAAAAGTCTATATAAAAGCTAGCTATGATGCACAAGTGGAATACAATCCACTGAAAGCCATTCGTTTAGTCATTTTCCACTATGGTGGTACTAGACATCATGTCTTGCCCATTTGTTTTATCTTACTTTCCTCCACAAAGAGTACATTTTCCTTTCAAATAATATTTTTCTATATACATCATAGGGTCATGGGTATAAAAGATAGGCTCCTTTGAGATCATTTATTGAATTCCCATGTTTGACATACAAGGAATATAAATCCCAGATGGTATAAGTCTTTCCTAGGATAGGATAAGTGGCAGAGCTAGCAAATTCTGTCCTCATTCTTTATTATGATGCTTCAGATATATAGTAAAGGATCATTATCCACATTTTTTAAGATTATAAAACTGAGACCCAGACATCTTAAATAATGTGCCCATGATCAGATTGTTACAGAATTATAGGGGTGAGAAGTGAACCAAGTTTTCTTATTTTCAGTTGAATTTTGTCTTCACTATTCCCTATTGACTCCCACTACCCATACCTAATTCTTATTGGTTTATTTCAATCTGTTTGCTCAGATTTTTTCCAGTTTCAGAAGTGAAATTACTTGAAAGTTCAAGGGAGTAATTTTGATTTAATGTGTTCCACTTTTTTCAAAAATGTTACATGGAAAATGGTAGCCAGGAATTTTTGAAACTAACATCAGTCTTCTTAGAATACAGCATTTGATTTGCCTCAAAAAATGATGTTTTCTTTCCCTTCAAAGAGATAATTAAAGTCTATGAGTTTAAAAGTAAAAAAAAAAGTTTTAAGCATAAAAATAAAAAGGCAAACTTTCTAAGAGTTTTACAGATAAACAGCCTGCTTGGAGGATGCAGAAAATAGAGTGCTGGACCTGGAGTCAAGGAGACACAAATTCAAATGTCATCTGAGATCCCTAATAGTTGTGACCCTACACTATTCAGTTACCTTCAACTTTTCTCAATTTCCTCATCTGTAAAAAAGGGAGAATAATAGTACTTCCCAGGGTGAGGGTAAGAATAAAAGGAGATTTCTGTAAAATGCTTTGCAAATTTTAAAGTACTATATAATGCAAGCAATTATTATATTGGAAACTTTAGTTTCAAAGCTTCTGACAGCCTGGCGCCTATTTTCTCTCATTAAAAAAAATTGCTTCCTTCTCTTCCTAGATCATTAATGGAAATATGGCTTCGGATTTTCACAGATTGTGGTGCTCTATATTTTGTAAGCTTATGCATCTTGCATGTAATTTAAGTTTGGGGAGAATACATGTATTAAAAAGACTGATTTTGGTATCTGAGAGTTGCTTGAGATAATTTGGCAACAATAGTATAGATTCCAAGATGAAATTCAATTGATCCTATTCTGTCTATCCAATTCAGGTCCTGATACACATTCCATTTGAAAAGTCTGCTCTAGGTCTATGTACTGAGTGGACATATAATTCTCATGTCCTACCTTAAACTATATAACCTGGGCATGACAATATCCACCTCTTTTCAAAAAGATTTTTTGGCGACTTAGATTCTGCATCCAAGAAAGGCAATTTAAATAACCCGATCAAATATTTACTTCTGAATAGGTTATCTATTTGATCACATAGAGCTGAGACAGACAATGAAGGAGAAGATGAAATATAAGTATGAGTGTATTTGTGTAAATATACAAATATATACATATATACATTTATGTGTGGGTATCTCAAGAATTTATTTTTAAAATAGTGAAATGTGGGGACATTTAGTGTAGGGACAAATAATCTCAGACAATTTGGAATAGATATTGAGAGTGTTGGCAGCAAGGTACAATAAAAGATATTCATCATGGGGATCCTGGACTGTCAATAAATAAATAAATTATATTGCATGAATGATTCCCAAGAAGGTAATATGTAATATATTTGGAATGGCATTAATTAAAATGATTTTTAAAATAGCACTTAAATTAAAATGTTTTAATTATCTGGAAAATATACTTTTGTAATATATCCTTCCCTAATGATATTGGATAACTAAAAAAAAAAAAAAAAACTCAATTATTTAATTTTATTCTTTGAAAAAGGACTATGAAAGAAAAGAGGGAACAAGAAAGTGAAAGGGAGAAGAGAGAAAAAGAAATGAAGAGGTAAGAAGAGAGACCAAAAGAATAACAAAATGAACAACTGAGGAAAGGCAAACATTCATAAGGAAACCAGTCATTTATGGAAAAACAGAAATCAACACAAAACACTTTTATGGAGCCACGTTGCCATCTAGTGGCAATTTATAGTATTAGGGCTAACGATTTAGAAAGTGGTGTTGAGTTCTTGCTATCATAGGCATAAATGAGATTATCGTTACTTGGAAGTTGTACTTCTAAGTAGATAAAATATAGTTGGAGGCCTAATGAATATCTCTAGTAATGTTTTCCCCCTCATGTAAATTGAGTAATTTGAAAGCACTCTAAACTTTGTGTTTGTATATACATTCACATATGTATGTGTTTATACATGTGTATATACATACAGATTGTATATTTAATGTACACATACCATTTATATATAATATAAATATAATTGTATATAATATATAAACGTATTGTATACATACAAAATACACACAATATATACAAAATAAATACAATATACAATATATGAATAGATTAAATATACAAAACTTCCATTTTGTAGACATGAAGTATACATTCTTCATTGTCTACAAAATGGAAGTTTTATATTCAGATCACTTATTACTTCAGGTAGGTCATTTATTTTATTATCTAGGATATAAGATCAAGTAAACAAAATTTTAAAAGAAAAGGTTAAATGTTTCATAATAATATTAATTTTGTTAAATTGAAAGGATATTTATTTTTTAACACATGTTAGACACTGAGACAAGTTAAACATTTGGCATAATCCTTCACCTCAAGGGGTTTGCATTCAGTGAGGGGAAATGTAAATATGCACTATAGATACAATACAATTAAGTATTAGACAGAGTAGGGTACGATCAAGGGCAAAAATGAGATCAGGACATGGAGTTCTAGGATAATTTCAAAAGAAAAATAACACTTACTTAGAAAAGTCAGGTACCAATTGTCATTTGACACTGGTTTTTCAAGGTTAAGTATAATGGAAGGAAAAAATGGAGTGCATTCTAGACATGAGGAGCACAGCCTGCTGAGCTCAGTTATAACCAGAGAATCAACTTCTTTGATCAAAGATGTATGAGAGATCATAGGATTACATATCTTTTATAAAAATTAAATTTATTTAAATAATTTAGAATATTTTTCCATGGTTACATGATTCATGTTCTTTTCTTCCCCTCTATGCACCCTCCTCTCATAAACAATGACCTATTGAACTGGTTTTTTATGTGTCATTGATCAAGACCTATTAAAATATTATTAATATTTGCAAGAGTGATTATTTAGAGTCTACATCCTCAATCATATCCACATCGAACCATGTGAACAAGCAGTAGCTTTCTTCTGTGTTTTGCTCCCACAGTTCTTTCTCTGGATGTGTATAGTTTTCTTTTGCATAAGTCCCTCAGAATTGTCCTGGATCATTGCATTGCAGCTAGTAGAGAAATCTGTTACATTCCATTGTAGCACAGTGTATCCATATCTGTGTATAATGTTCTCCTGGTTCTGCTCATGTAGCTCTTCACATCAATTCCTGGAGGTTGTTCCAGTTCACATGGAATTCCTCCAGTTCATTATTCCTTTCAGCCCAATAATATTCTATCACAAACAGAACCACAATTTGTTTAAGCATTACCCAACCTAGGGGCAAACCTTTATTTTCCAATTTTTTGCCACCACAAAGAGCCTGGCTATAAATATTTTTATACAAGTCTTATTCATTATTATCTCTTAGGGATATAAACTAAGCAATGCTATGGCTGGATCAAAAGGCAGGTAGACTTTTAAAGCATTTTGGGCATAGTTCCGAATTGCCGTCCAGAATGGTTAGATAAATTCACAACTCCACCAGCAATGCATCAATGTCCCAATTTTGCCACATCTCCTCCAACATTCACCTCTTTACTTTGCTGTCATGTTAGCCAATCTGCTAGGTGTGAGGTGATACCTCAGAGTTGTTTTGATTTGCATTTCTCTAATTATAAGAGATTTAGAACACTTTCTCATGTGCTTATTGATAGTTTTTTTTTTCTTTATTTGAAAATTGCCTATTCAATATGTCCCTGGACCATTTATCAGGTGGGCAATGGCTTGATTTTTTTTATACAATTGATTATATATTTAAGTAATTGGACCTTTGTCAGAGTTTTTTGTAATAAGGTTTTTTCCCCAATTTGTTGCTTCCCTTCTAATTTTGCTTGCATTGGTTTTGTTTGTACAAACACTTTTAAATTTAATGTAATTAAAATTATTTATTGTACATTTTATAATTTTTTCTATCACTTGCTTGGTTTTAAAATCTTTCCTTTACCAGGGATCTGACAAGTATACAATTCTGTGTTTGCCTAATTTACTTATAGTTTCCTTCTTTATATTCAAGTCATTCACCAATTCTGAATTCACCTTGGTGTAGGATGTGAGATGTTGATCTAATCTCTCCCATGTTGTTTTTCAATTTTCCCAGCAGTTTTTGTCACATAGTGGATTTTTGTCCCAAAAACTGGGTTCTTTCAGTTTACACAGGCTGTCTTGATGACGTCACTTACCCCAAGTCTATTCCACTGATCCTCCATTTTGTCTCTTAGCCAGTACCATACTGTTTTGATGACCACTGCTTTATAGTACAGTTTAATATCTGGTACTGCTAGGCCCCCTTACTTCACGTTTTTTTTTTCATTATTTCCCTTGATATTCTTGATCTTTTGTTCTTCCAAATGAACTTTGTTATAGTTTTTTTCTCATTCAGTAAAGAAGTTTCGTGGTCTTTTGATAGGTATGGCACTAAATAAGTAATTTAATTTGGATAGAATGGTCATTTTTATTGTTAGCTCATCCTACCAAGGAGCAATCAACGTTTTTCCAATTGTTTAGATCTAGTTTTAATTGTGTGGAAAGTGTTTTGTAGTTGTGTTCATATAATTCCTGTGTTTGTTTTGGTAGATAGATTCCTAAGTATTTTATATTGTCTAGGGTGATTTTAAATGGTATTTCTCTTTCTAACTCTTGCTGCTGAGATGTGTTGGAAATATATAGAAATGATGATGATTTATGTGCATTTATTTTGTATCCTGTGACTTTGCTAAAGTTGTTGGTTATTTCCACTAGCTTTTTAGTTGATTCTCCAGGTTTTTTAAGTAGACCATCATATCATCTGGAAAAAGTGATAGCTTGGTCTCCTCATTGTCCATTTTAATACCTTCAATTTCTTTTTCTTCTCTAATTGCTACTGCTAGTGTTTCTAATACAATGTTAAATAATAGAGGTGATAATGGGCATCCTTGTTTCACTCCTGATCTTATTGGGAAGGCTTCTAATTTATCCCCATTGCATATGATGTTTGTTGATGGTTTTAGGTATATATTGTTTATTATTTTTAGGAAAGGTCCTTCTATTCCTATACTTTTCAGTGTTTTCAATAGGAATGGATGCTGTATTTTGTCAAAGGCTTTTTCAGCATCTATTGAGATAATCATGTGATTTTTGTTTGTTAGCTTGTTGATATGGTCAGTTATGTGGATGGTTTTCCTAATATTGAAACTTCCTTGCATTCCTGGTATAAATCCCACCTGATCATAATGAATAACCCTCATGATCACTTACTGGAGTTTTTTTGCTAGTATTCTACTTAAAATTATTGCATCTGTGTCCATTAAGGAGATTGGTCTATAGTTTTCTTTCTCTGTTTTTGATCTATCTGGCTTTGGGATCAGTACCATATTTGTGTCATAAAAAAAATTGTAGAACTCCCTCTTTGCTTATTATGTCAAATAATTTGTATAGTATTGGGATTAGTTGTTCTTTGAATGTTTGATAGAATTCACTTGTGAATCCATCTGGTCCTGGGGATTTTTTCTTAGGGAGTTCTTTGATGGTTTGTTCAATTTATTTTCTGATATGGGATTATTTAAGTATTCTATTTCTTCTGCTGTTAATCTAGGCAATTTATATTTTTGCAAATATTCATCTATATCATCTAGATTGCTACATTTATTGCCACATAATCAGGCAAAATATTTTTAATGATTGCCTTAATTTCCTCTTAATTAGAAGTGAGGTCTCCCTTTTCATCTTTGATACTGTTAATTTGGTTTTCTTTCTTTTTATTAGATTGACCAGTACTTTGTCAATTTTATTTTTTTTCTCAAAGTACCAGCTTCTGGTGTTATTTATTAATTCAATAGTTCTTTAACTTTCAATTTAATTGATTTCTCCTTTAATTTTTATGATCCCTAATTTAGTTTTCATCTGGGGATTTTTAATTTGTTTTCTTTCTAGTTGTTTTTTTTTTTTTGGTTTGCATGCCCAATTCATTGATCTTTGTCTTCCCTAATTAGTTAATAATAATCTCAATGAGATATTTCATGTTTCCTTCTATTTTGTCATTCTTTTGACTTTGATTCATTCCTACCTGCTGTCTTGTGAGGTCATTAGCTTCTATTTGCCCAATTCTAGCCTTTAAAGACTGGTTTTCACCTATGATCTTTTGATTTTCCTTTTCAGTTTGGTCTAAACTGCTTTTCATTGCTTCTAAGAGGTCAATTCTGGTTTCCTGTCTGCTTTCTTGTTTCATTTGATTTCTGTGCCTCTTTTTCCAAATGGGAGATTCTGTCTTTTAAACTATTTTTTCCTTTCGAATTACTTGCATTTCTTTCTCCCACTTTTCTTATCATTGTTTCTCCATATTTCTTACTTGGTTTTTGAACTCCAATTTGAGTTCTTTGAGAGCTTGTGACCAATTTCCATGTTTTTAGGAAAGTTTGGATGGGTTTGCTTGTTTGTCACTCTTTGTGGTCACCTCTGTAGTCTGCTGTTTTTCTCCATAGAAGTTATCCAGAGTCAGAGGATTTTTCTTTTTTTTTTTCCCTTTGGTAGTTGTAGATTATAGTTCTTGGGTGTTGGTGGCCATTGCCATAATAGTTTTTTTCTTCCCTTCCCAGTCAGTAGTCTGAGTTAGGAGGGTAGTCAGCTCTCTGTGTATCCAGCTACAGAGTGTTTTTTCTGCCCTGAGGCTATTTTTCAGTTCTCCCAGGTTCTGCTGTGGGCAGCTTATCTCTGCACTATCTATGCTTCTGTTCTCTGTACTCTTCAGCCTCAGGTGCCAAGGCTTTGCACTGTCCTCTGGGGTAAGACTGTGGTGCCCTCAGCCAGGTCCCAAGAATTTAGAAATTACCTTAGCCCTGACTCTGTCTCTGGCCCATTAGGTGGTGTGGGGGAGGGGTGATCAGTTCACACTTTGGTGTGTGTAATTTTCCCCCTTTATAGCGTGGAAATGCTCAAACCATATCTACCTTCAAGGCTGTGCCCTTTGGCAGTGCCCCATTGCATGTCTGATTTTTATTTTTTGTACTTTTGAGACTCTTTATTGTGATTAGGAGTAGGAAGAGTCAAAGTTCCTTCTACATTGTAGCCATATTAGCCTGGAAGTTCAGGATTATATATTTATATCTGAAAGGGGTAGTGGCCATTTTGTCTAATGCCTCCCATTTAAAGATGAGAAAACTAAGATACTAGAATGATATGCCATTTGTCTAAGATCCTACAGAAGCAGGACTAGAATCTTCTGACTCTAGACCAGGGCTCTTGAAGCAAGATGTCAGAAGCCCTTAAATAGCAGATAACGGGTCTGTCTTTTATCTTACAGTTATTAGGAAGTTGCCAAATTTTTGTGAGGTAAATGATTTGAGCAATATGGCACTTTGCAAAGATAGTGTTGGCAGATATGCAAAAAGATGGATTGTGTTTCATTTATCTTCAGTTATATCCAGTATTATTTCAAAGCATAACTTAAATTCTAATCATTTCAAATTTGACATTTCTTGTTAAATGTGAAAAAAGATCACACAGAGACATATTTTTAATAAAAAATATCATTCTTATTATCATTAAACTGAGTTCTTTCATAAAAACCTTTCCTGATAATCCCACACAGAAATGATGTCATTGTTTTTTGAGTCTCTTTAAGTTGTTGCCTATACAATTATTTTGTCACATGAAATAATAGTGTTTTATATTGATTGTAGATAGTGATATATGTGCCTTATATATATCATACTTATATTGTAATATCCTTAGGCACAGGAATGAGGTCTAATATATCTCTAAACCAGGTACATTGCCTCCTATTACAGTTCCTTGTGCACAAATCATGATGAAAAAGCAGTAGTTATAAAGACAAAGAAGATATAGTGAGACAGACACTGTATTTCAAGACAAAGAAAAAAAAATAGAGAAGTGATTTGCCCCTTCTTTTAATCTTTGTGCTGAGCACAGTGCCTGGCACATGGTAGGCAAATAAATGCTGATTGGTTGAAATAGAATATACAATTTTCAGTATGAACATACAACAGAATGGTATAAACACTGGATTTGAAGTTATAATATTAAATATGCCATTTTTCACAAATCAATTTTCATGATATCTGAAAGAGAATAGATTATGAAATGTTTGGGAAAAAAGAAGAGACTTTACTATTATTTACTTTTCTCCCACCAAAAAAAAGTCTATTGAAAGAATTTCAGTATTTAATCAGATTCATAAAAACAATCTACATGAGTAGTAAGAGGATTCTTCTTTAAAATAGAATGGAAGATCCTATAGTGTATCCAATCTTAATAATTGAATGACAATTAGAGAGAATACAAAATATTCTTCTACATATTTGTTTACATCCATGCATCTTTCTATCTACAGATGTGTATGTGTGAAAAATGGCACCTCTTCTCCAGAAATAGGTATCAAATGCATATTTTAAAATTACTCAAGTGCTTGAAAGATATAACAAAGATAACTTTTGTGCTACAGCCTAATGATTTTATCAAGTAAACCATAAAAGGAGATTTTTATTCACTAAATATGTCTACTATTGTGATGGATACTCTTTAAAATGAAGTCCAAATTGAAGAGAGATTCCTTTTAGATGATTGGCTCTTCAAGTGTTCTTCATTTTAAATTTCTTTGTTCTGTTGTATCAAGCTGATAACATTGCAAATTCTACTAAGTGAAATCTATAGTTTCATTAAATGTTTAATTGAGTTATACATACTAGAAATTCCTAATAGATGAAACATATACTTTTTATTAATATCATGAGACATAGTTAAATGAAACAACCATAAAGCCAATTTTTTAGTTGATGAGAGACCAAGGAGAGTAGGTAATAAGCATTTATATATCACTGATTATGTCAGTCACAGTGCTAAATGTATTCACAAATAGTATCTAATTCATCCAATACAATAATCCCAGAAATTAGGGTCTATTATCATCCCTATTTTACAATTCAGGAAACTGAGAAAATCCAAGATTAAATAATTTGCCCAGGGTTTTACAGTTAGTAAATGTCTACATATTTCAGTTCTTATATCTTGGACAGAAAGTATAATTAAACAATGAAATGGGTCCATATTGAATGTATGGAAGACAGTGGTTTTAACTGTTTAGGAAGTGGGCTAATACTTTTGATGAGCTAAAACTTAAATGAATTAATGAAAGAAAAATTTTTAAGCACTCATCATAAGGCAGAAACCATGCTAAGAATTGGAATAAAAGTGCAAAATATAAAAAATAAGATCATCCCTGCCTTCAAGAAACATGCATTCTAGTATAGGGAGGCACTATTTTTGGGGACTGTTAGCTAGGAAGAGGTACTTTAATTCTTGAAAAAAAGTCTGAAAAAGTCTTGAAAAAATATTGAACATCAATATTTTTCCAATAATGTTCTATAGATCTATTTCTCCAAATAATTATATTTTCCCAGGTCATTTTTTGAGAAAGAGAGGCATGGGTGGGCTGCAACATGTTATCAGTGAAGAAGAGGGAAGATGACAATTCAGATGCCATGAGAAAGTTGTCAGATTGAAAAAGCTGGAAGATCAGTCATGGAGCAAGAGTATGGCTTATACATATCAGTATCTGTACAATGTCAAGAATTCTATAGAAAGTTCCATTCACAATATGAAGCCATTACCTGTGAATGATTTACAGGAGAACATGGACAAGAAGGACATGAAATAAAAAGACATGGAGGAGTTGTGATCTCATCTGGAGCAGCAACTATGCACATCAATAAAATCACAGATCCGACAAAGTAATGATTAGTAATAGGCCAGGTAGGTTGACTCCTCTCTCTTGAAACACTGCTTGAATGAATTACAAAGTCTTTTACTAGGGGGAAGTCAATAAATCATAAACTCTCTTGGCCTCATTTCCCTCATCTATAAAAATAAGGGGGTTGAATTTGCTGGCTTCTAGACATTTTTATTCTAAAATCTTCTGATCCTAAGTCATAAGTTCTATGAGTCTCAGTTTCATTACTTCTAAAGTGGGGACAATGACACTTGCACTTGTCTCTTCATTTAAAGCACTTTATCAATGTAAGCCATTACCATTGCCAATGAATAATGAATGAATTCCGAACAGTATCACATGTAGAGTCATTGTCCCAATGGATCTAGTAGGACTTGGGCTCAGTGTTGATAGTATAAAAAAAAGTTATAATTTTAAATATTCTCATATATCATTACCCATACCTAACAACAATAAAATACTCAGTTATGGTATGAGTTTCAAAGGAGCATATTTTTTTTTTGCTATTTGTTGCAGACTGATAACAAAGATGAAAGACTATGCTAAGTCAGTGGCAGAAAGTCAACTCAAATATAATTGTCTAGAACAACCAATTAGTTAAAGCCTCAATGGCATAATGACATGATTTTTATGCTTTCCAGTTTCAGAAGTAAAAATTTCTTGATTTCCATGGAGTGCAAAATGAAATAGAAATTAAGCAACTTAATTATCTTAGGCTGATATTGTCTATAAAATAGAATATAAATTATAGTTGTTACTATAATATCAAATAAACATAATACGTCACGATAAATAGTGAAACAGACAATTTTTAAAAGTTCCAAAG
The DNA here is from genome assembly GCF_016433145.1 of Gracilinanus agilis. Taxonomy (NCBI): domain Eukaryota; kingdom Metazoa; phylum Chordata; class Mammalia; order Didelphimorphia; family Didelphidae; genus Gracilinanus; species Gracilinanus agilis. The sequence goes on from NC_058132.1 coordinate 633,137,818, forward strand.
CTCGCCCTAGAGAGTCTTTAAATAACTTTGTATAGGCAGCTAACAAACTTCCATACTTTTTGAATATTTGGACTGAGGCTTTCCTATATGCTCTCTGTTCATGTGTTTACTAGTCAGCTAAACTACTTTAAGTATATCTATTATCAGTAATGCCAAACTTAGAGGGAGGACAAGGAGGAAGCTGGTTTTATTGGGTCACAGAATGCATATAGAGAAATGATTTATGATAAATCTGATAGTTAGATTTAAAACAGGTTGTGAAGAATTTTAAATGAGAAGAGAGGCATTTGTCCTTTATCCAGAGTGGTAACAGGAATATACATTAAAAATTATTTTGAACTCATTTGTTCAAATATAGTTATATTTTGGTCACATATTCTCCAAGTAAAAGACTTATACCTTAATAGTCTCAAAGAAAAATGATTTTTATTAATGTTTTCAGATAGAATTTTCCAGCATATTCAATGGCATCCTCAAGAGGGTGTAGAGATATGGAAAAGAAAAGTAATAGACAAAATAATTAGATATTTTCTCATATAATTCTTGTATAAGTGCAACTACTATTTTCAATGATAAACTAAATCAAAAGTAATGAATTAATTCATGACCACTTCACAAATAAATAGGTTTCAAATTGAATAGAAGTGTAACACTAAAATGTTACTTTAAAATTTCATTTTCTCTTTTATATATAAGTGTAATAGAATTTTATAGCAGTATAAGGTTTGAAAAGAGTTTTACAAATACCTTTTCATTTTATCCCCACAACAAACATAGGAGATAGCTACTATTATTACCTCTGTTTTACAGATAAGGAGAATGAGGCAATAAAAACTTAAACAACTATTCTAGATCAAATGAAGAAAGAATTGAGGTCAGATATTACTAAGTCCAGGCCTAGGATTTTACTCATTGCACCTCTATGTAGATATAAAGAATAATATTCAGATTTAGTTGCTATAATTCTATTTTAAGGAAGTTTTCCCCTTTGGATGTTTGAAAAATTTTGTTTTATAATTCATTTTAGGAAATAATTTTTAGAGGGATGAGCTCCTAAACTATTCATTAAAGAAGAAAATTCTCATTGTATAAATTCTTCCCAAGTAAATATGTAATTTATATTTGTAGTGCCTTGGGAGCACTTTTAACAAACTTTCTATGAATAAACAGCTCTTGTCAAAAGCAGGTCTTAAACTCAGGCCTTGCTTGATGTGAAGGCTAGTTCTCTGCCTAATATGCCATGATGCTTTTCTAAATAAATGCAAATTAAAGTAAATGAAATATTTTTAAAATTAGAATTTTAAAAATCTAAGATATTGAACAGTAGGTAAAAAAGCAATTGTCAATTAACAACTGAAAAAAATGTGACAGACGCATTACTTCTCCAAGAATCAAACCCAGCAGGGTTTAAACTGAAACTGAACAGATGAATTAAAAAAACTTAAATGCTTACAGATGTTCTTTCAAAGTAACACCCTGAGCTAAATATCTGGTTTCTATATTTGGAATAATAAATGGAAAAGGACAAAAGAAAAAGGAAAATAACATATTTTATGGAGTATACAAAAGAACATTCATTGTGAACATTTCTTTCTTCACATATATTGAAATATAGCAGAATTTAAAGAAATATTTTAAAAGGTTTTAGACTCAAGAGAGTTTAGGGGGAAAAGAAGCAACAGATTTATCAGCCAAAAGAAAAAGGAAACAAAAAATGTTCATCTCCCATCTCCAATTCTAAGGTGCATTTAAAGCTTTTAGCAAACAGTTCATATTTGAGAGATGATTGGAGAATGACATGAACAGTCCATCAGAAAGAATTACTGTATGTGAATATTTCACATACATTGCTTGTTTCTGTTTTATATGTAACTGAATAAATATCACCAAGATTCCCATCTTGGTACCTAATAACAACAAAGACAACAAACCTGGCAGGAAAAAAATGAGCCATTTTGTATATTGTATAACACATATTAAACCTTTTAGCTTGCAAAGAATAATTATAAACAATATATCCATCAAGAACTAAGAGTAAAGATTTAGGGCAATTTTTGGAGTTAAAGGATTTCTTTAAAATCTTCTCCTGGCATTTGCCAGTTATCAGTATAACCTTAAGTATTTGCTCTGTCTGGGCTTCAGTCTCTTCCTCTAAAATATGAAAGGGTTGAATTAGGTATCAACCTTGAATGAATTAATTATTATCAACTGGGCAAGAATGCAGGACAACTCCAAGGGAATTATGATGAAAAGGGATATTCGAAGCCATAGAAGGAACACATGGAATCCGAATGTGGATTGGAACATATAATTCTTCACTTTATTTCCTTCAAGAATTTTTTCTAGTACAAGCAATGTGTGTCCTGTTTCAAAGAATGATGAACTTGGAAAAAGTTATATATATATATATGCATATACACATATATGCATATATATACATATATATAAACATAAATCATACATACATATAACCTATATCATATTACCTGCCTTCTTGAGGAGGTGGAGAGAGGCAGCAATGAATGGGAGAACATGGATTGTAAAATGTCAAATAAATAAAAATAAAAAAGGTATTGACATGTATTCTGAAAAAAAAATTAAAATTAAAAAAAAAATTTGGATGAGATGATCCTGAAGGTCCCTTTCCCCTCCATATATCTGCTTCTATAAAGCTAAACAGAAAGACCAAGATTCAGTGGTTTTCTAACACATTTATTTGGAGATGATTCTATACTAGAGAAATCTCATAAAGAAGTTCCAAACTCAAAGAGATCACTACAGAGATACTACATCACCCAAGCCTTCTGTAGATGTTCTTTTCACACTCCCCTCCCACAAATGGAGAACTTTTCTAAATGGTGTTGAAGAGACATTGTTCAAATCATTTCACTTGATTTGATTTAAATTTGACCTGATTTTGAATAAAACAGGTTTAAAAAACCATTTACAAGGCATCCCATTAATTTTAAACCTCTTCATCATATTGATATTCCTTCAACAATGTGAGTGATTGAGTCTAAAAAATAAGAAAGAGTTCAGTTGACTGCTCTTGGATATTGCTTGTAACATCTATTATAAACTAGAGTCAAAAGTTTATTGAATCAGAAGCAATTATTCCCACAGTTTACATTATTCAATACAATACCATGAGTTTATGTTATTAGATCAGCAGAGTGTTGAAGAGGTCAGTGAGGCATTTCAACTGTCTTCCTATATGATTTTGTCTCCATTTTATTCTTATAAGATATGTTTGATGACACTAACAATGCCAGAGAATGATTTGAAACACTATGATTATTTCCTAGTAATAGTATTTGGATGACAAAATCTCCTTTCAAAAAGTGGGACAATTAAATCAATGGTACCTTGTCAGGAAAACACAGTAATCCACCCTGGGGGATTAACAACAAATATGTTATGATTTCTGTCATTTATTTTTCAAATGATTTGTTCCCTTTAGGCTAGTATTTTCAGGATTGCTGTGAGATATGTCCAGTTGATAGATAATGACACTCAGATCAGGTTTAGTTGGTGCATTTGTTATTAATCCCATTTTACAGATAAGAAAAAAAGCATCTGAGATGCTAAGTGACTTGTATAGTGTTACATCTAATGAGTTTTTAAACCCCAGCATGAACTCATGTTTTTTGAACGGAAAATTCAGTACTCTAGTTACTACACTACACCGCATATACACTCGGAACCTCATTTTCTTCATTAGTAAAATGAAAATAATAAAATTGCAATTATCGACTTTATTCATTGTTATGAGAATTAAATGAAGTGAAGTAGGTGAAGTGTTTTCTAAACTGTAAGGCAGGGAAGGGAACAAGTATTTCTTAAATGCCTAAGATGTACCAGAATGAGCTAAACACTTTAAAAATATTATATCATTTGATCCTCACAACCCTGTGAAGTAGTTACTATTATTCACTTTTTATAGTAGAGGGAAAGGAATCAGGCAGAGGTTAAGTGACTTACTCAGGGTCACATAGCTAGGTAAGAGTCTGAGATCAAATTCAATTCCAATTCCATGCCCAGTATTCTATTCTCCACCTATTATCAATGGCAATTACTGATATGAGGAATATTTTCTATAATTATTTACTTGTACAATTGCCATTTTGAGGAATATTTTCTATATTTATGTGGTTGTCTAAGGACCATTGAATACAGCCTGATTTTAGGAAATTAACACCAGACAATCCTGTTTTTAATTCATTGCCACATCATATCACCAATATTACCTCAACAAAATTCCATTCCAAAATCATTTTAAAGTAAGTATCTACAATGTGCAAGTGCCTAGTATAGGCACTAGAGAAAGCAAAAGGAAATAAAATACTTGCCCTAGAGGAAGCGATATCTATCTAGACTACATAACATATACACATCTAAGCAGACACATTTTCGATTAAAGGTAATTTCAAGAGGGTAAAAGCATCAGCAATTGAAGGTGTGATGGGCGATGGCTGAGTCTTTATGGATCCATGGCCCCTTGAGCTGTGCTTTCAAGAAAGCTAGAGGTTTGAAGAGCCAGAGATGGGGTACAAATATGTTGCATTAATTGCTATAAACCTAAATTCACTTATATTTATTTGAATTGGAAAATATATCCATAGCAGAGCCACAGCTGGCACATGTACCTGATGAGAGAAGGATATTGCTAAAAATGGTCCTGTTCCTCAGCTCACAGAGGCATCCTGCTGAGAGGTTCGGGTTTGAAATGTAGACTTTATTCCTCCCCCTCCCTTTCTTCCTTGCATTCCTTTGTGATCAAACCATTACCTTCAGTATGGAGTGAGCTGCAATTATATTTACAGGAAATAGAGATGCTTAAAAAAGGATTAGAGCTCACTTGTAGCTAGTCTATGAATCTAGAGAGCGAGCCTGTAAAAATTAGCTCTTTTTCTTCCTAGGAGGTAAACTTGAGTAAGAAAAATCTCTATCACCATGTAAATATACTTTGATCTTGATTCAAACATAACCACCCCACAGAATGGTTCTTTGAAACAAACAGTGTGGGCTAAATAAGAGTAAACAAATTCAGTGTTTACTTATACTAGAAGTTCTGGAATACCACCACAAGGCATAGGAACTCTGACTTCTGCCCTCTGGCATTCCCATTTGACCTGGCTACTTGGTGCCCCTAAAGGAAACTCTTTTTCAGTTCACTCAATTATGTCTTGTGTCCAACTGTGTCCTGTAGACATGCAACACGATTTTTCTAGGAAAGTTAACCTCTCCTATAAGATTACAGGACAAGATGAACCATCTTTAGCCAAAGAAGTAAGAGTCTATAGTCTCTAGATTCTACATATAAAGATTTTGAGTAAGAGTGAAGAGTTCAAACAGGGCAGTTTCTTGAATGTGATCTGTGTCCAAAGTTATCACATCATCTTGCCAGTGGGATTGGATGCCACAGCTGGTCAGCAAATAGGGTGAAGAAATAGAAACCAGAAAAGCAGATCCAATAGAAAGAGATAATGTGAAAACAACAAAAAAGTTGTATTTTAAATCTGAACACCTGGGTTTGAATCTTAGCTAAAACTACTTATCTGCATGGCCTTGGGAAAAACATCTAATCTCTCTGGCTCTCAGAGGCTTCATTTCTAAAGTGATAAGGATGAATTAAGTAATACCAAGGTCCCTTCCAGCCCTAATATTTTAGACATTATACTGAACTCAAAAGTCATAACAACAACAATTTGGGAACCAGGCAAGCAAAAAAAAAAAACAAGAGGATACAGGTAACTGAGAATAGAACAAGGCAGGTTTAAAATTAATACAAACAGCATCTGGGAGATGTGAAGGAGCTGAAGGGGCAACACAAATTAGGTTGGAAAAGTCCTGGGCAAAAGAGTAAAAAACTAGGAGATCCACAAAAGGAAGGGGACCTTGCCAAGAGAAGCAGGGCAATCAAGATGAATGGGGCCAGTAGTAGAGCAAAAGATTTGCAATACTGAAAGAATTCTGTTACTTTGGCCTCTGTTACTTTTTTATTTTCATTATACAACCCCAATACCAAGAGAATTATAAGGAAAGAGCATGACCAGCCAGAGAATCAAGATCATAATTGAACTGAGGGAAACAAGGGATTCAAAGTAGGACATTTGAGAAGGAAGAGTATTCTAGTGATTGGGGATAGTCAGAAAAAAATCATAGAAATGAAGATGGAGGACCATGTTTGAGGAATAGAAGGGAGGATATAAAACAGGAAGAAGAGATAAATTGATAGACATATAGATAGAATCTTTATTTTAAAATTATTTATTACATCAAAATTCCAAAGTATCTCCCTCTTTCTCTTCTTCCCTCCCCTCTCTGCACTAGAAAAGGCATCATTTTACAAAGGAACATATGTATATATAATACCATGTCTTGCTTGTTTCTATTTATAAGTTCCTTCTCTGGAGATTGACATACACAAATCATTCTTCAAACAATATTTCTGTTCCTGCATATAACGTTCTCTTGGTTCTGATCTTTATTGAGAGTTTACTATAAGCCAAGAACCATGTTATGCTAAAGAATGGAAACACATATGCTAAAGAATGGAAACAGTCAAAGAGAAGGAAAATCTCTGCCCTCAAGAAGCATAAAATCTAATGGAAAAAAATACATAAGAGGGAGTTGTAAAGTGGTTCAGAGGGAAGATGAAAAATTAGACCCTCAGAGAGTGAAAGGTTAAAAGTCAGGTTAGAAGCAAGCCTGGTTAGCAGAAGTACTTCTTCCAATAGGCAATGGCAGAGCTCACTACTGTGTTAGTGGCAAATAGGAGTAGTAACATTGCCAACATAAGAAGAGTGCTGGGTTAGAGACAGAGAAATAATAAAGTGTGTCATGGGCTGAGCCAGATTTGATTGGTTAGAACATGGTTGTGAAGGTCTTAAAAACCCAAAAAGAAGATTTTATAATTAATTCTAAATCCCCAAAAGTCATTGAAATTCATGGAATAAGTACTATGGCCATGCCTGTGGTTAAGAAAAATTTCACTTTGACAGCTCACCAGTAGGTGATCAATATGGTATGATTATACCATAAATTAATTTTCATCTTAGGCTCTCCATTAATCCTAAGTGATGATTTCCTTTCCCAGATCAGTATTTCAGACACAGCCATGATTCTTTTCATTCCCTATTGTTTGGCTATCTTCTCCATACAGATCTCTTAGAAAATTCTCACTAACCTTGCCAATGTGCATTGATTCCTGCACCATGAACTTTATTCAAATCAACTTGGCAATTATCCCTAGAAAGAGGGCACATTCCCATACTTGGTGGATATCATATTCTTATTCCACAGTTTTTTAAATCATTCTTCCATAGATGGGATTTCACTTTGCCATCTATTTTCAAGATTCCACTACACAAGCTCTTTGATCTAAAGGAAATACAATAGGACATACAATAACCTTTAATTAAAAGCAATGAAAATCTGACCTGATCATTGATATAATTCCAAACTTAAAATAACGTAAAAAGAGAATGCTACCTTACCCAAACTACAGAATAGAAATAAATAATACTCAGATTCAATTTAAAATGCACAGAACCAGAGACCTGGGCAATATTTTTAGTAGCTGCCTCAATTCACTTCGCTATGAATTTATTCATTAGCTACTTCATGCAAACAATGGAAATTTTAAAAAACAACAAAATAAAATGGTTCCTACCTTTGAAGAGCTTACATTCAGTTTAATATCCTGTCCTAAAATAATTATTATAGTGACAACAGAAAGAGTATATTAAAATAATAAGAATTAGGATTTTTAAAAGAATTAAAATTTTTAAAGCACTTTCAAAGTTCAAACTAATAAGATCATAGATTTAAAACAGAAAGAGATATTTGAAGCTATCTAAAAATAGTCTATCAAGTTTAAGTGACTTGCCCATGGTCACACAGGATTGAATTATAGGGGAAGGATTATTATTACAGACAAAGTCCAAGTTATTATCCACTGTTCTCTGCCACTGGCAAGAAGCAGTTGGAAGCCCAGGAAACTAAGGATTTCAGCAGAAACTATATAACTGATCTGTAGTGAATTAAATGTCCAAATTTTGGCAACTTTATCTAGTAAAAGGGAAATTTAAGGAGAAATATTGAAGGCACATAGTGAAAATGGCCAAGGTTGAGGTTTGACAAGTTATAATAGCAAGTTATAATTTGTGGTAGGACAAGTGAGAAAAGGTTTTTAGGAACTAAACCAGACCTTTCCTAGAACTCCTGGTTCAAAAAGTCTTACTTATTACCTAGACACTGTGAAGATCTTAGAGAATCAATAGTCATACAGCAAATTAATGAATGTATTATTTTGATTCTTTGTCCTTATACATGATTTCATCTAAAATCTAGATCAATATAAATTAATTGCTAGGAGAAGAGCCCTGCAGTTTCATTAGTCAGCAAACATTAGATCTTAACTTGCCAAGAAAGGAGATGACTACCAAAGAGAGTACTAATTTAGAATATAAACGGCAAAATGCTACAAAATTACAAATGTAATAAAAATTTGGAGCAATATTTCTTCATATAGCAGAAAGAATCATGATAAAATGGGTCTAAAGAAAACTAGGGAAAACATTCAACTAAGCAAAGTGTTATGTAGAAATGGATGCATGGAATCCCTGCAAAGATACAGGGACAGCCTCACCCAGAATTCCAAGGGACCCCCCCTGGAGAACTTTGGGTGAGGGGACAGTTGAGAGGGGTTGGCAGTTGCTTTGTGGGGGTTGAAGTGAGCAGACAGACTGCTTATTACTCCAGACTTGAGGGGATCACTTGAGTGGCCATTGTGGCATAAGCCAGTGTGGTTTCTACTCAAGGGTTAGCCTGTTTGTTAGAATTAATCCTCATCAATATCAATATAATAATTATCTAGTGATTTAGTGATTAGATGTATAAATTATCTAACAAGTTCAGTTAGGTGTCTTCACCCCCTCCTGTGGGGTGGGGGGGAAGGGAAGCTTCAACCTAATAGTTCAGGGTCACCTTTCCTTATTCAAATACCTTCATTAACTACTCTAGTTTTCCTTTTTACTTCTTAATATAAGCTATACCTTCAAATCTATGCCTGGAAATTATTTGGGTGAATACTCACAACTCAGTCTGGATATCTAGTTTGAATCCTGTCTGCTGCCAGTTTTAAGAAGATCACTTATCTTTGTCCTCATCAGTTAGATAACTAGCTTCTACTTATTCCTCTATGAGACCTGTGAGGAATATAAATTAAAGAAAGGGAACCTCATTGGGGTTCAGCCATAACACAAACTTACCAGAAGAATCTTAGCAAGTCTCCATCTTCCAACTGAAAACAGCAACTGTTTAGGGGGTAGGGGTTTGAGATCCAGGAGTGTCTAACCCCCTCCTTTCTCACTGAAGCCTGTCAATCAGTGTTTGTGACTTGAAGCTCTATTGGCCCGGACACATTTATCTGCTTCTCCAAATTATCTGTTATTATCATCTATACAAAAGTCATCAGAAGGACATTTAAGGATGATGATGGGGAAAAGAGGACAAATGGGGGGGGATGGAAAGCATCTGTAAGAATTGTTACAACAAATATCTTTCAACATTGCAAATGGTTGAACCACAACACTTGAATGCTAACAATACAATTTTTGGAGAGCTTTCATAGAAAGTGGGAATAATCCTAAAGAGAACAAATACAAAAAGAAAAAAAAAGCCATATCAAATCAAGTATGTAGAGCATGTATTTCCTAGAAGTGATGCAACTTAGAGAGAATTAAGAAACAAATTAACACAGTATCTAAAGGAGAAGAACCTACCAAAGGCTTAGGAAAGTTATTGTACATTACTGATAAAAATATAAACAACAACTACTGCTCTGTGCTTGCTATTCCATCTTCCCAAAATCTTTATGATGATCATTCAGATATGAACTGAGGACATCCTCGATGATGATGTATATAAGGAAAAAGAAGGCTTGTAGAAAAAACATTCAAGAATCAACCACATCTCACAATTGATTGATATATGTAGAGAATATGAAATGGCATTGTGCTTATAACTGATCATGAAAAATCTTTCAAATACCATTTAATACCATACAACAAAGTGTCTCCAAAATATATATCAAGAAAATTAAAGATCCCTAGGAAGATATGACAGAAAAGAATCCTTTTCAACTATCTTCTGATAATAAGCATTGAGGGTGGGAGAATAAAAGAGGAAGACATATGCTCATCAATAGCATTTGCCAAAGAAATGGTGAAGATTCAGCATAAAGTTTAGGGCAAAGATTGTTGAGCTTTTGATTATGTATGACAATGTATTCATTGCATCCAGCTACAAGATATTTCAGAGTCTCCTGGAAAAGATCTGTAAGCATATGCAGAATTTTGGCCTGTCCACACAGGACAGAGCAAGTGGATAAAGAAAATCAAAATTACAACATGAACCTGAATGAGTACCCCTAGAGCAGAAGTTTGGAATCCACAGATCTCCAAACGGTCTCTGAGTAGATTTTGAGGACTTGGTAAACTTAGGTGCGGAAAAAATACTTTATTTTCACTAACCTCTCATTGAAATTTACCATTTCCACTGATTTTTTTAAAAAACATGAATCTGAGAAAAAGTCTATAGGCTAACCTAGCCTGCCAAAGGAATCCATGATATGTGAACCCATACATCCACACTCTTAAAAACCAAAAGTTTGTCTATAGTTTTTTCCAATAGTACCCTTATTTGGCTAGATAATACAGATAACTTATGAACTGGGCCCACAGTTGAAAAAGGAAAGAAATGATTGGATTACTTTAGGGAAATTGAAAAAAAATGTAACCTCAACTTCCCCAAAAGACAAAGATTCATATTTTCAACAGAAACATTTTACCACCATTGATGCTAGACCATAAGACATAAAGGAGTCAACTCATTCACAGTCTATGCCCTGTGCAGCCAGAGCCTAATTAATATGTATTGCGGAAATGATTGAGAAAATAAAATTAAAATAATACATCATATATAATGTTAATTTGTGGATTTCTAAGTGAATGTGTGTCCCACAGAGATTTGTTTCTATTTGTCTGATGCAATTAATTTGGAATGCTGCTGCTTCAAAAGAAATAAAGTTTAACATCATGCAGAGGGCAATGGAGAAGTAGTAGTTGGTCAAGGCCAGGCTGCAACCTATAACTAACGAGGAATTACAAAGAAGAACAGAAATAAAGGATTTATCAAATAACTCTGAGAGAAAGAGAGGATGGTCAGAACCTATGGAAAGAGATGACAGGTAAATTGCCAAAGCACTCAATAGTTTCCTCTAAATATTAGGAGAAATGAGGACTATCCTACAGCATGTTGGGTGGAGCTTTTATGGGAAGAAAGGAGTGAGATTCTAGCAGAGAATGGGAAGGCAAGGGTGAATTCCAATCAATTTAGTTGAGGACAATCCTAGAAGAATGAAATCCCAGACTTATTTGAGCATTTAATGAATTAAAATTAGTTAATTAATATTAAAAGGAAAACTAATATTTGCATTTTTGGTCAGTATGAGCAAAATATTTAGGGGAAATCTTAATGTACTATGGAAATATGAGAAGATTGAGTAACCAAAAGAATAAGGGTAAATATCAATGAAGTAGCCTCACTGCTTGAGATTAATTTACATGATAGATAATAAATGGCAAGAAGATCCTTTTCAAAATAATTACTTAAGGGCCAGGAATTTAAACACAGACCATTTATAGCCCTTAATATTATTTGGGTAAATGTGATAGATTTTTAACTTAACACTTTGTGCAGTGCTTTCATTTTTCTTTTTATCTCTAATTATCAATAAGATACCAAACAGAAGTATTTTAGAAGGCATAATATATTGATTTTAATGTCATATTACTGCTCCATAGAACTAAGCTGCCTAGGGTACTAATAAGTTATATGACTTGCCCAGGGTCACAGAGGCAGTAAGTTTCAGAGGCTGTATCCTTAAACATTCATATCTGCAAGGTTGTTCACTATCCACTACTTCATGCAGCTAACAGTAAAAAGGTTTTACAATGTGTTTTCAGTTGATACAACCCTAATATTCTCTCACAATGCCATTTCTAGTCTGTTTTGTTCCAAATGAAAACTATGCTTCTCAAGTTAAACTTCAGGTTATTTAAATGGAATGACTTTAAAACTTGAGATTGCTGAACATCTTAAACGCAGTATGGCATTCAGTAAGTAGCATGTAATGTTAATAGAAGCGTTGATGTTGATGATAGCTAGCATTTATATAGCACCTACTGAGTGTCAAGCACTGAGCTAAGAAATGTTATCACATTTTACCCTCATTGAGAGTTAAGTATTGTTAGTGTTCCTTTTTTATAGTTTGCCTCAATTCATGTCATTCCTTTCTGACAATCTAGATTTAGCTTTCCGTCTCTTCATCAATTTTCCAACAGTTTCTCCTATAGTATACAGAAAAAAAGAGAATGACAGAATTTCAGGAGAAGAAAGGACCTCAGTGACCATCTAACTTAATCCATACCAAAAATAATTCCCTTAGTACCATGCCTAACAAATGGTCATCCAGTTTTTGCTTGAAGTCCATTAATGAGAAGGAACTCACTATTTCCTAAGATAATTTCATTTTTTGATATCTCTCATTGGTAGGATGCTTCTCATTATAAAAAACCTAAATTTGACTCCATGAAATTTTTCTTAGTTCAGTATTATAACTTGCAGAGAATGTATTGACTTGCATTGACGTTCTCATCTGAAAGCTCCCCATATCAATGAAATCACAGGTTCATTTCATATCTGTCACTTTAATTTGATCTAAATTGTCTTGATGCTTTGATGACAAAATGCTTTGATGGTGGGTTGGTTAGTTTTAAACAATGAAAGCCATTCTAACTAAAGACAATAATAAGTAATATAAGATCAAACACTTCATTGTTAAATCAATCTAGCTTGGAAACTTGTCCAAGCTTGGATCGGTAGAGTAAGGCTTCTCAAATTTGACTTTACTGAGAAATGTCAGAAGCCGGATAAAACTTAATAGGATTCATTAGGTCAACTCCAAAGAGATATTTCAGGGATCTGGCTCCTGGAAAGATCTCAAGTGAAAAATCAATCTCAGTTCTTTTACCTTGTTATAAAACTGGGTTCTAATTAATATCAATAAAGCTCATTGGGATAGGATGGCTCCCTTACCTATGCCCTCTCTGTTCTCCCCTTTAAAAATTATTTAAAAATCTCTTCATTATTTATTTTACTTCATTTCTCATAAAATAGGCTTGCCATTAAATACCCCTTGTGTGTGTGCTGAGTTTGTTTCCTTGAGTCTGACTCTTCATAACCCTATTTAAATTTTTCTTGGCAAAGATATTGGAGTGACATGCCATTTTCTCCTCCAGCTCATTTTGCAAATGAAGAAGTAGGCATACATAAATAGGCGTAAGTAATTTTCCTAGGGCTACAGAGCTAGTAATTATCTGAGGGCAGATTTTTTTAAACACCTTCCATTTTAGAATCAATATTGTATAATGGTTCCAAGACAGAAGAGTGGTAAGATCTAGGCAATAGGGGTTAAGTGACTTGTCCAGAGTCACTTAGCTAAGCAGTGTCTAAGCCCAGATCTAAACTCAGGACCTCCCCTCCCTGGACCTGACTTTCAATCCATTCAGCCACCTAGCTGTCAGGACAGATTTTGAACTCAGGAAGATGAGCCTTCCTGACTCCAAGTCCAGCATTCTATTCACTGTGCCACTTCACTGACCTCAAAAATAATGAGAAATACTCCTTATACAGACTTCTAAGGAAAAGGAACTTACTATTTCCCAAGGCTTCCATTTTGCCTTCAAATGCCTCTCATTGTTAAGCACAGAAATTCTACAAATGTTTTAAACTCAGCTGAAAAGCAATAACGTACACCCCTCTAGAGGACATTCTTGTAATTCTTGTTGTAAAAAGTCTAATTTGCCTGTTGTTTTCCACTACCCAGCTATAAGAGAGGAAACTTAATAAACTCAATTAACTTCCTCCACACATAGGGTTTTAGTACTTTGTAAACCTAAAGTGATAGATATCAGAATCTACATCCATTTGCAGATTTGTGAATTCTATGTAGCATTTACAACTTTTTTGGCCAACTGAAAAATCATCATAGAAATATAGTAAGAAAAACTTCCACTAAAATAATTGCAACAAAATGTGGAATTTATCCCTGGACTATAAGAAGGCAGTTTAAGTTTTATGGTCAATCTAATAGCCAAACTATTTAAAATAGAAGCTTAAACACTAGATTGACAAGTGTTTGATTCAAGATAAGCCATACTATTCAAGAATGATTTAATTATGATTCTCAATTTTTAAGTCAAGAATCAATTACATAACTTATTTCTAGTTATATTTTTATGACCATCCTGAGGACAGAGGTGAATAGGAATATAGAGGGTATATAAGATAGTCACATGCATCCCTTATACTTTTCATGAGTGTAGAGCAGGTGAAATGTCATTCATTTCCACTGTCTATGTTAATTCAGTCACAGAGATTTCTCCTGTATCCAGTTCAGAGATTTTATCCTTGGTTCATCCTTGGTTCATCTATAAAGGTAGACTGAAGGGAAAGAAAGAATGACAGATATATAGACAGAGACAGAGACACAGAGAGATGTATTTCAGTAGGTAATAGTTAAAAGACTAAATAAACATTAGGTTGAACACACACAATTCAGAGAAATATAAAATGAAGAAAAGACTTTTGCCAGTCAGTTGCCGTGATTATAAAACCTTAGCAATATTAGTGCATTGCAGTGCCCAATAGAGCAATTTATGATACCTATAATCCTTTCCTTAAATTAGAAAAAGAGGCTCACAAGGAATTAAAAGTCACACAGATCAGACTTCTGCCCACCTTCAAGAGCCACCAACCACATTTATGCCAGTTAAAATTCTAAAGTTCTTTGTAGAAGAAGTTTCTTCAGGGGTCTCAAAACACCAGCCATCAAAAGGAAGCATTTCTTCATGTTTAACCTACTACAAAACCCTCCCACTACAGCAAAATCCAATTTCATTTTATGCTTCCTTTATAAGATTAGATTACAATTAGACATTATCTTATTTTGGAGGTAGCAAGGTGGCACAATGAATAGATTCTAGGCTTGGAGTCAGGAAGATTTAAATCCAAACTCAGCCTCAAACACTTAGCAATGTGACCCTGGGCAAGTCACATAATCACTATTTGCTTCAGTTTCTCCAATTGTAAAATAAGGGCCTTCTTTAAAGGACTATTTTGAGGATCAAGTGAGATAATCTGTAAAGTTTGGCAGACAATAGGCATTAATTAATGTTAGCTTTCATCATCATCATCATCATCATCATCATTATGCTCTTCTTAACAATTATAGATTTGTGACTACTTTATAAGCAAGATCATGTATGCAAAGTGCTCTGCAAACTTTAAAATGGTTACAAAATGCCAAATTATTATTTGTCCTATTGCTGATGAGTTTGACATCTGTGCACTTCATTTTTCCTCTTTGTCTATTTTTCAACCTCTCTTTTCACTAATCACATGAAGAACCACAGAATCACAGTTTTGGAAGGAAAGACCTCAGTGACCAACTAGTTCAGTCTATACCTAAAAATTAATTATCTTTGAAGGGAACTTAGCAGTTTTGATAGTCTTTGAAGATTTCCAAAGAGAAAGAACTCATTTCCTGAAGCAGCCCATTCCACATTTGGTTATTTCTCACTGATGGGAAGATTTTTTTATTATAGCAAGCTGAGATTTACCTCTTTGAAAGTCTGTCACAGTTACTGAGTACCTACTCTGTGATTTGCACTGGTTCCACTTCTGCCTCCACAAAAGCCTTATTCTGATGAATCTTTGTGGCATGGAGGTTACTCTAGCTGCACTGCTCATAGTCAATATGAGTAGAGCACAGGACTGATAAATCTGTAGCATGGTATCTCTCCAAGGACTCTTAAAATCCTAGAATATTCTGTGATAGCTATTACTAAAAACATTGCAATGTTACCCTTGTTCATATTTAGTGAGACATAAAACAGAAGGGCATATGTTCTCCAAGGGAATGAAACATTGTCATGAAATTTATCATACCCAGCACCCATGTGGATGAATGGATACTCTTGTCCATGGATGATAATTTGTTGATTGTATCATGTCAGAACATTATCAGGCCCCTCAATGAGATCCATGACAGCTCCTAGGATATATGTCAAAATCTGCAAAGGACAAAAATAATGAATGAAGGAAAAATGCCTATTGCCCAGATTCACAGATGTCTCAGCAGTCTACAGAGTCAAGCCACTGAAACAGTCTCTCTTCCATTCGGTTGGTGAATGACACTCTGTGCAAGAATAATAGGCATTCCAGATGGGCAGTGAGGAGGACCAAAAATTTAATAGGAGTAAAAGAAATTTAGAAAATTGTGAAGTTGTTGTGTGTAACAGAATATCCTATTTTTCTTATTCATTCAAGTTTCTCTTTTTGTCCTCTAATATTCACCCCCCTCTTTCCCACCCACCTCCTTATCATCTTAGACCATTTAGTACTCCAACCTCTCCCTGTGAGTAATTCTTCTAATTACTATAATAGTGGATACTATAATAGTGAATAGAGTTCACTACAGAGAATTACATATAATGTTTCTCCATATAGGAATACAAATAATTAGATCTTAATGAAGCCCTTAAAGAGGCAAATTTTAAAATAAGAGTTTTTTTTTTCTTTCCCCTCTGTTTCATATTTACATTTTCATGTTTCTTTTGGTTTTTGTGTTTGGATATTGAACTTTCCATTTAGTCCCAGTCTTTTCTGTGCAAATACTTGGAAATCTTCTATCTTGTTGAATGCCCAAATTTTCCCCTGGAAGTATAGAGTCAGTTTTCATGGGTAGGTGATCCTTGGTTGTAGAGACAGTTCTCTTGCCTTTCTGAATATCATATTCCAAGCCTTGCTGTCTTTTAGTGTGTAGGCTGCCAGATCCTGTGTGATACTGATTGGTGCTCCTTGATATCTGAATTGTCTCTTTCTGGCTTCTTATAAAATTTTTTCTTTTACTTGGAAGCTCTTGATTTTGGCTATTATATTCCTGGGGGTTGTATTTTCAGGATTTAGTGTAAAGGGTGATCTATGGAACTTTTCAATGTCTAAATTGCCCTCCTATTGTAGAACTTCAGGGAAATTTTGTTGAATAGTTTATTTTAGTATGGACTCCAAATTGCTATTAATTTCTGCTTTTTAAGGAAGACCAATGATTCTCAGATTGTCTCTTCTAGGCCTGTTTTCGTGATCTATCAATTTCTCAGTGAGATATTTCATGTTTCCTTCTATTTTATCAGTCTTTTGACATTGCTTTATTTGTTCTTGTTTTCTTGAGAGATCATTGGCTTCTACTTGCCCAATTCTTGTCTTTAGAGACTGGTTTTCTGTTATATTCTTTTGATTTTTCCTTTTTGATTTGGTCTATCCTGTTTTCTAGCTGTTTGATTTTGGTCTCCAATTTGGTTATCAATTCTTTTGATTTGGGGCATCTTTTTCTAATTGCATAATTCTAGCCTTTAAAGACTGGTTTTCAGCTATAATCTTATGGTTTTCCTTTTGAATCTGGTATGTTTAGTTCTTTAAGGCTTCCAGCTGGTCATTTCTGGTCATCAATTTGCTTATCAATTCATTTGATTTCTGAGCCTCACTTTCTAATTGTGAGATTCTGCCTTTTAAAATGTTATTTTCTTGCCAGTTCTCTACCATCTTTCTTATAATCTCAGATTTGAACTCTTTAATAGCTTGTGACCAGTTTTCATTTTTTCAGAAGGTTTGGCTATGATTACTTGTTTGTTCTCCTCTGCTGTTTGCTCTGTTGTCTGGATTTTTTCTGTGTAAAAGTTGTCAAGTGTTAAAGATTTCTTCTTGATCTTTCTCTTCTGGGGTTCCTGAGTCTGGCTTGCTATTGTTAGCCTAGGGCCCTCTCAGATTTATCCTCACGCCCAAGGTCTGTCTGTTCTCTTTGGGCTCCTGAGGTCTCAGATCTAGTTGTTCTCAGGGTCAAGCCTCCTGGTGGTCCC